>NC_081412.1:172835910-172960910 GCF_030272615.1 Cryptomeria japonica | reverse complement strand
AAAAAAAATTAAAATAATTTCCCTTCCAAGCAACCAAATCTGAGCAAATTTTGCCAGCATAACCCCATACAGGGGTGAAATTACAACATTATAAATAAACTAATTTTTTATTAAATGAACAAATTGAAAACTTCAAAAAATGAAATCTTTCTCAAAACCATAGTGAACAACCATTCACAAATTTTAATTTGAAAACCAATTCTTTCAACAAATAATCAGAATTTGATTTGAGAATTTGAAATGAAATAGAAGAGGGTTTAAATTTCAAGTTTAAAATGCAACCTTCTTTTTTTTAACAAAATTTGAAGAGTTTACAAACAGATTATTGCAAACACGACACACACACACAGTGATTTTTTCAAATCAATTTTTTTTTTAAAATAGAGACTCTAAACAAGGAACCAACCTTAATGAGCAATCTTAGTAGTGATTGTGAGAAGAGCCCAACCCTACAACTGATCAATTTCCTCAAACAAAGATGCAACCAAAATTTCCCTCCAAGCTACCCTTCCTCCTATTCCCGTGAAGAATATAGGTTAAATAGGAAATTTTCACAAAATATCTATTTTTTAGGTTAAAATTATTTTCAACCAATCAAAAATTTTCTCATAAAGTGCATTTCCAAAAATGTCTTTTCTCTCCAAATTTTATTTTCTAATTTAAATTAAAACTCAAATTTCTATTTCCAAAAAGTCAATGAAGAAGATTTTTTTTAAAATTTTTTTTCTAATTTCTAAATAACTTTTCAAAATGCATACTCATGATTTAAATTTCATAATTTGAAAATACAATTAATCAAACTTGCTAGTAATATGAATTAAACAGTTTGATTTAACCATTTATAATACCAATGAGTCTAATTAACTTTTATCCCTTTATTTAAAAATACAAATAAAATACATTAACTAATTAAATACTTTAAGATTTAATAGTTAATTTTGCAAACGCATAATACACAACTCAAGTAAACCAGATAAACACATGACCTACATACCCGACATAGGGAACTGACAGACGACTAACGATGCTCACTTTGAGCAAAGCTAGGGTTAAAAAGTAGGGCCTTACAACTATCTCCTCCACTTCCATCGAGTCAATAAGGTATGCTCAGACCTGCGAAGCCAGGTGGAGACGATACCACGTACCTACACGGTACTTGTACCTGCAATTTCCTACACCAACGAACCACATATGCATATATATACAACCACAGTAAACACATAGGTGAAGGAGAATTGTGACGTTCCCTGTCTCACCATAGTGAGTGAAGGAAAATCATCTCCTCACACCCCATACACTTACAAACATGAAACATGTATATAATGCATCACACGTATACAATAAATGGGTCAGTTCATGTCAGTTATCCAATAAAATAACATTTAACCATCGTAAAAGAGAAATAATGCGTAAACAACATATATTGAAACTCGAATTAAAGCCTAACTTATCATCTCATAATGCCTGAGTAAAGTATCATAATATAATGTATCCACTGAAAAAGTCAACTGAAGTCAAACATGAATCTAAAAAGTCTAATTGAGGGAGGGGTACTACATAAAGAATTAAAAATTTGGTTTCTTTCTCACTCTTCTTGTCCTATTTGCAGAACAACTCATTTTCAATCTCATTGGACTTGGGATAACCTAAAGGAAAAGATGATTCATTACTAGAAAACCCCATTTCTTCAAGATTAATGGTAGAACGAAATACAAAAAGTAACATGGATTGAGGAACATCAGCTACAAAACGATTGCCATAAATCGTTCTTCATATTGTAAAATGCTTAAATCATTACCCAAAACGTTTAGATATGAACTTTTTCAACAAAATGTGCAATGTATTCATTTGAATAGAGATAAAGAAAAATTGATGATTTTATTGAGGGAAGATATTGTTTGCATCTAATTCATTTAGGGCCATGAAAAATTTGGTAAGCTGAAAAATTCATTCCATTCTCTACCCTTTGGGGGAGTTTTATATTAATTATTAAAGATAATATCTAATGATGTTATTGAATGGTTAAAGGCCATAGATATTTGTAATTAGTTGTACAAATATTTTATTCTTTCTTTTTTTGTATAGTTTTTAAAATTTGAATATAAAAATCTAACATGTAATACATTTAATTCTTAAAATATATATTTTTTAACTAAAAAAACACTATAATAAAATAGAATGTTTTTTCAATTTAATAAATTTATTTATTTTTTTACTTTCAATTGATTTTTGTCTTAATACATTTAATTCTCAAAATATAATGTTTTTTCAATTACAAATAAAAAAATAAATATTTATGTTAATTAGATAAATTTCTTTTAGAGTTTATTTTGGTTAAAATATGAATTCTATAGGCTATCTTTTATAGGTTTTTACAATTAGAATGTTTTCATGCAATTAGAAAGAAAAAAAAATTGGAATTAAAAAAAATATAACTTTGTGTTAAGATTGCTTATATAATATTAACATAATACTTAATATTTAGTCTCCATACACTACAACATAGTTCTACACCATTGCCTTAATAAACAAAAAAATCTTAACTTCCAATTTAGAAAAATCAATAACTTTGATGTTTCAAAATTATAAATATAAAAACATAATGTTTCTAAATTCAAAAAATCTAGTTAAATGCATACACAAATATTTGAAATATAATATATAACTTTTAATTTCCAATTTAGACAATTGACTCTTAAAAATAAAAATATAATGTTTTTGCGCCTAAAAATAACCCACTTAGATAGGGAAATGGCGAGCAAAGGTGGCGAATTCAGGAGAGGTAGCGGCAGCGACAGGCTTCTAACCGGCGAGCATATTGAATTGGCTTCGATCAATGGCAAGGGAGGTCAGGGGAAGTTCATATCATGGAGCGATGAAACTGATGAAGCCTTTCCAATCGAAGCAACGAGGATCCATACTACCGGCCAGCGACCAATTTTTAAATCGACAGCATGGAATGATCAAACCCCAGGCCGACCGTGGAAGGTGGATGCACCTAAACCTATGTGGAGAGGAAGTAGGGATCTTAGACCATAGAAGAAATCAAATACTAGTCACCCCTACACAAATAGTAATCCCAGACCAATAAATTTGCAAGCATGGAAGAAGAAGAACTTTTCTTCGAGCAATGATGGTTGGTTTCGATCTGCGAAGCTACCTGCTTCTGATTTGGCGCGCAATTGGAGCTCAATCTTAAATCCTAATCCCTCTATATTGGAGACAAGAATATTTAACATCCCTAATGGTCATAAGCAATATTTCAACCCTCCTCTAGGTTATGGCTCTAATAAGTTTCAGAATGGGTGGTTTAGGCAAGACAGAGCCTCGCGAGCCGATCGAGCAGAGGCCTGGTGCTCTACTGCCCCAACCAGAAATCAACGATCTAATTTGGATCGAGTTGGGAAAAATGAACCCAGGCGAAGATACCAATCAACAGTTTATCCAGACATCCACAAACCGGTAAGGAAAATCTCGAGACCCACTGTTATTTTGGATGATAACAAGATCAAGTTGGCTAGGTCAAATATTCAAGATTTCTGTTTTTTTACTAAATGGGGTGGAGGCAAATGGTTAAGGTGTAATTTCGAGAAATGGTGTAGATCGCAATGGAGATAGAATATTAACATTAATGTCCTTCCGAATGATTATTATCTGATTGAGTTTATAAAAAATGAGGACATGTTTAAAGCTAAAAATAAAGGTCCTTATACTTTGGACGGGATTGGGGTGCACATCATTGACTGGAAACCAAATTTTAATCCCCAGTTCCATTCCTTACCGAAAAACATAGTTTGGTTAAGGTTATACAACTGCCCATCGGACTATTGGCACATTGAGATTATTAAAGATATCTGCAAAGAGCTTGGCACCTTTGTATCTGTGGAGGATTGGGTTTGTGGTAGCTTTATCAGGATATGCATTAACACTGGCCAAATTTCTAGTATCCCAAAGGAATTCAAAATTATTGGTTTCGGTAAGGTTTGGATTCAAAGGATTGACAAAGAAGATCAGTTGCACCTTTGCCCTAAATGCTTCTCAAGGGAGCACATAGGTCTTGATTGCGAAGTTTCGGCCTCCGTCCTTAAAAGTTATGCTTGTGTGCAAACTAAGTTGACTGACATGAAGTTATATAAGGAAAATACAGACAAATGGGAAACAAACGATGTAGAACAATCCTCGACTGTCAGTATGAAGGTGGGGGAAAAGAATAACCCTATTGTTAATTCTCCTCTTGTTGTGACTAGCCATCAACATATCCTTACTGATAACAGTGAGAGTGCTCAAGCTCTACTAAATCTCTTGGATGATGCTAAATCCCTTCAAAAGGATATTGCAATAGAGCTTGCAACTTCTCTTTCCTCGATACCCAATAAGCCGGTGATTTTAGTATTATGGAGGATAAGATTATTTCCCCTTTGCTTGCTAATCCAATCGCCTTTGGTGATTTGGGCAAGAAAGGCCTCACCTTTGACTTGGAAGAAGGAGAAATTGATTCCTCTGCCTCGGAATGGAAAAAAGATCTTGAACCGATTGCCAACCTGATATTGGATAATACAACAAAAGGTTTTGGTAAGTTTGCATCACATATTATTGCACCAAATTTCAATCCAAAGGGCAAAAGGGGGTGAAAATCAAGGAAAATAATGCTGAAAATCGCAGGTGCAACTAGTGGGAAGTCCAAACTTAATTTAGGGAAGGGGAACCCCCTTCCCCAGGAACCATGAGACTACTATCCTGGAATGTCATGGGCCTCAATGCCCTTGACAAATGACGCTTAATTAAGCGCTAGATCGATGAGACTAAGGAAGATATTTGGGTATTGCAGGAGACTAAATGGAGTCAGTCTGAGATTATAATAAAAATGAAAGCATGGAAACAATGGAAAGGTCTATTGAGGCAATCTGAGGGGGCCTTGGGTGGCATGGGAATAATCTGGAACCCTCTGAATGTTCATGTCACTCTCCTTGGTGAAGATAAATATTGGCAGCATTCTTTGGTCACTAGTTTATGCAAAAATGAGAGTTTCAACCTATTTAATGTCTACGGACCTTCTACTGCCAATGAAAAATGTGAACTTTGGGCACTCCTGTCAGATAAATTCTAAAATATTCCTTTAGGCACCTATGTGTTTGTAGGCAACTTTAATGCTATCTTGGCAAGTAATGAAAAGAAGGGTGGTATTCAGAGGATTGGTATGGCTCAGAAAGATTTCCAGGAATTTGTTGATAAGAATCACTTATTGCATATTGTCCCAAAGAATGGGACCTTTACATGGACAAATAGGCGTACCAGTTTCACTAAAATTGCAGAATGTCTAGATCGGTTTCCAATTGCCGGTGATTGGCTAGCACAAAATCTTATTCTTGAATCATCTATTCTACCCCTTATAGGGTCAGATCATTTCCCTATTTGCCTAAATGTGTCTTTAGGATAATCTGAGGGTGGCAATCCTTTCTAGTTTGAGTTGATGTGGCTCAGGGTACCGGATCTACATGATTTGATAGTAGCTTGGTGGAATGAGCCAACTCTTGAAAATAACTCGAGGTTGTTTGTTGCCCTCATATTTGGTGTACTTATTAGTTGAATTTCAAATTATTCCCAAGGTTGGAAAAAGGACTAATGAGTGTTTACGCGTAGGTAATGAACGCGTTGTCCAAGGTCATTACTAGTCAAAATCTGAAAAATGGAAAAATCTTGAGAATTACAAAAAATTGGGAGAAACCAGTTGACAGTCAGGATCTAAATATCATTTTGTATCACATGTTCAACTTTCACCTGAACCCAGTTTACACTTTGTCATATTTTAAACTTTCAATTTTTGGCATCTGTTGTCCCCAAGTGATTAAAATATCTCATTTAAGGCTTCGTCATGAGATGTAAATAATTGAGTGTATCTATTTTCCTACCATTGACGCATTTTTCAAATTTCAGGATCTAACTCCTTACCGTTTGAAAGTTATGCCATTTTTCTCCAGCCAAAGCAATATATTTAAAATATTTAAATTATTTCTCAAATAATTATTTAATATGTTAAATTATTTTAATATGTCTAGTCATTTGTGCTTAAAAAGTTGTTCGAAAGCGTTGGTTGCACTCTTCCTTGTTTCCTCTCAGTAGCCAATGGTTTCCAAGATGTATTCGATTGTTCATTGAAGCGGAAGGTTAGAAATGCTCACTTTTTGAGCATTCTTAACCTCATTTTTCAACCTTTTGTCAAAAAGGTTAGTAATGCTCACTTTTTGAGCATTTCTAACCTATCACAAAAAGGTTAGGAATGCTCAATTTTTTAGCATTTCTAACCCATATTTCTAACCTATCACAAAAAGGTTAGGAATGCTCAATTTTTGAGCATTTCTAACCTCATTTCTTAACCTTGCAGGTCCCACTTTGTCAAGAGGTTAGAAATGCTCAAAAATTGAGCATTCTTAACCTCCTCCATAAGAGTTTTAAAAAAATAAAACAAATGCTTATAAACAAATTATGGACATTCATCAAAAAATACAGTGGATAGATGAGGTTGTTCAGATGTTGTAGTTGCCACTGCCCTGGAAGACATGACTGCAAATTGTGAGGCATGGCAAAGGTTAGAATTGCTCGGGTAGACATAAATGCAAACCGTGGAAGCATAGACAATGCATGTGAACTATTTGATAGATTGCCCCAAAGTGAGGTTATTTCATTAAATGCATTAATTGTAGAATATATGGAGAATTTAAATGGCTTTAGAAACTCCCAAAAAAGTGTGATTGTTGGGCATGAAGACCTATTTCATAGCCTTTGCTGACATTCTCCCAGCTGTGAGAAGTACAGATTATTGACAGCTATCAAAGTGTTGTAAAAGGGAGATTTTTGGTCACATATTATAGCTGGAAATGTTTTGCTTGATTCGTATGACACACGTAGAAGGCAAGACAAGGCAAGAGACTTGTTTGATAAAATGACTCAAAAAGAGAATGTGCACAGAATATACACAAGCACGCATCTCAATTGTTTGACAGATTTCCTCGAAGAAATGTGGGCTCATGAAATGTGATGATTGTTGGATGTCACGTGGGCATGGGGAGAGCACAGGCAAAGCACATGAACTGGCTGGTAGAATGCTCCAATGAATGCCACATTTGTGGCAAGGGTACACAATGCTGGAAGCATGGATATAGCGCATAAACTAGCTGGCCAAATTTAACATGAAAATTGTTTGACTACATTCCTCAAAGTAACGTGGTCTCATGAATTCCATGCATGGTATGCATATCAACTGTTTGGCAGAATTCCTGCAAGTCTACCACGCATGGCAGCACATGTAACTTTGGCAACATTCTTCAAAGAAACGTGGTCTCATCGCATATAATGATTTTCACAACCTTTTCCAGCATCCTCCCTGCTAACGATAAATCAATTGATCAATGGCATAGTGTTTAATATAAAAAAAAAAGAGAATTACATCTGCAGCTTTGGTGAGTATGAGTGAAGATCATAAGGCATCATGTTGTTGAAATGGCGATATGGATTTTTCAGTCAAGCCATAGAGATAAATTTATGTCAGATGTTGTAGATGCAACCACTCCAGTAGCCATATATTGCAAATCAGGGTGAAAGTATGGGAAATGTCACAGGATATAGAAGTATAGGCGATTCTGATGAAGCTTGATAAAATGCCTTTAAAGAATGTGGACTTGTATCTTGCAATCATATGTTGATGCAAATAATCAAAGCAAGATTTATGTCAAGATTGGAAACGTCTTGATATTGATATTGGAAGGTTTTCAATATATGGAAAGAGTACATGAAATGTTTTGACAAAATTATCAATCCTCTTTAAAATAGTGTTGAGCGGGTATTATTTTTATTTTTGGCAGAATGAAATATAAATTCCATAGTCCCGATTATGCTCCCATTCTTAAATGTTCACATTCAGATATTGGAGATACCAAGTTGGGAAATGTAAGTCTTGCAGACTTGATCCAGTTTCCATTGCTATAGCTCTCAGGTTACCTTTCAGAGATTAGTTCACGGAGATAAACAGGGAATATGCAGAAAGTTATTTTATCAATAATGAAACCCAGTGCTTGAATAACATAGCCAGAAAGTGGTTAGCAAAACCAAGGAAAGGAAAAACACGGCTTCCTAAAATAATTCACAGGTCTTTGCTAATGGAAGATATCGCCAATATGGTTATTTTCTTGAATCGGATCACAGGAAATGAGGACTCAAACGACTTGGAAGGATGGATGTTCTTAATCATTAATATCATATGTGAGGGCATATAATTCATTAATTGGGCTGAGATTGTCAGCGATAATCTTTGCGGTCAATTACTCAAATTAAAGGACAATCATAACTTCTACATGACATCATACCTCTTCTATGCTATTGCTGGGATGAAGAAATGGCCAGGATTAAATGTTGAAGGCATTTATGATGATATGACCCAAGTTTACAATTATCATCTACAATTGCAGTTGGAGGAAAGTTATCATCACTTCAGGAGGATTAATGATGCTTTCAATATGTTGACAGTAAGAGAACTGCAAGGAAATATTGGACTCAGAATATTCTCAGAAGCAGCAGCATTGATTCAGAAATATGGTAGTTATTTTATATAGTTTCCGAAGTTCACATACATTCGGATAGGCGGTTATGATGGCTGCCCTCTCATTTTGCCAAGGTTTGTTGAAGATAAGTTGGTTCTCATCGAGGTTTGTCGACAGATTGCACAAGTCAACAAAATTTGTCGGAATAAAAGAAAGGGTATCATTTCTTCTCCCATTGGACTTGGTTATTATAGTTGTGAGAGCCATTCAGATGCACAAAGTATTGAGAGGTTCATAGCAAAGATTCACCTGTATCCTTATGAGATGAGATTTCCCTTTGATAGCAAAGGATATGCTATAGGAGAGTTAGAGCTCGGTGCCGGATTTGAACACTTTCCTGATATGGAAGATTTTTGGCAAGACTGTGAAGATGATTTTGAAGTGCGGAAAAGAGACTGGATGAGATTTTCTATTAAGCAGATAATTGATTATAGAATTGAAATAAATGTAAATGGCATTGAAGATGATGAATCTATTTTGATCGATGGTTTTTACTTTGAAAGGATTCAACTTCTTCCACTTCCACCCATCAATTGGTCAATTCCAGAAATAAGGAGTATTCAAGAAAGATCAGCTTATGTGGTTCGAAGAACTCTCGAATGGGTTAAAGGAAAGAGGATTGAGTCTATGGCAACATGACCTTCAAATAAAGCTAATTCCTCAATGGATAGAAATGGGGCACAGGGAAGTTCTTCCATTCCAACTTATTCGTAGAGATCTAATCCAGGGATGGGTTCACACCAAAATGTTTCTAGAGAAGGCGATGATGGAGAAGATCCAGAAAAAGGCAAGGATCTTTCCAAGGCATGTGAAGTTAGCTCTGTCATTAAGAAGAAGAGATCAAAGACAAAGGGAAAAATGGTGAATCTTTTTCAAGAACTTGAAGATGAATTGGAAATTGCTTCACCCTAGCATCCTCCCAATATTGAAAGTCAGCAATTTCCTTCTGTCTCACCAGCTATCATTATTTCTTCACCCCAACAAGATGATTTTGCTATTCATGAGGAAGTTGAAATAAATGATGCTCAAGCTGAAATTCAATCTTCACCCTTCCCAAATAATTTAGCATCTTTAACCTTTGCATATGCGAACAATCAAGAATCATTGCCATCATCCTCATCATTCTGGTTACAACAGGGTTTACAGAATAAAAAGAGAAATGTTCAGCTGGTAACTCCTAGTTTTGATGCAGTCGCGAATGTACTTCACAGGACAACTAAATCCAAGAAAACTAAAGTTGCATCCAGATTGGGAATGAATCCATCCTCAGGAAACTTATGTGTTGAAATAGCTCATCCCATTGTTGAAAAAGATATAAATGAAGCTAACGAGGCTGATTTTAGTATGACACAATTAGGTCTAGGTCCTACAACACATGAGGGAGTTGTTATAATTTTCAGATTTCAGTAGCTATCCTTATCGATAAGGCAAATAAAGATAAGGAAACTAAGGATCAACTTAAGAAGCAAATTCAAGTTCTTTCATCCTACATCAAATCAATTGCAGATTCTTCAGATACACAATTGGAGTCAGCCTCAACTTCTACATTGGCACACATTGGAGGAATTATTGAGAAAAAGGTGATGAAAGATATACACAAATGCATGGAACAAAGTAGGATGTTAGAAGACTGGATTAATCAAATGAAGTCTGAAGCACAAGATTTAGTTGAGAAGGCCAAAGATATTCACATTAAGCTGGATGCACAGGAACAAGAAATTGCAGCAGAATTGAAGAATGCCAAAGAGCAAGAGATGTCTTGGCAAGATACTTTACAGGAATTCCAAAAGATGGCAAAAACAGACATGGATGTACTCATTGCTGAGAAGGTCTTCTCTCATGAAGAAGAAAATCAGTCCCATACATGGTGCAAAAGTATAAGTTGGAAAATGGAGAATATCCAGCAATGCTTGGATGAATATCAAAGGCTCTTGAAGCCTGTGAACAAACAAAGATGAAGATAAAAGAGGACACAATGAATATCATTGGTGATGTATCGGTAAAAGAGCAATTTCAGCAAATGGACAAGCAACTGCTCTTAATCAAGTTTCATGATAGAATTAATTATGAGTTAATAGATGTATAGGTGTCAGATGCAAATAAGTTGAAGAAACTCAGTGTTGTTTTAGATGCCTTAGAGGCTTGTGATATGTCTTCATATTTTCGGGATTTGGTCAATATTTAAGATAACCAAGCAACTGCCAAATTAAAAATGGATAATGTGATCATTCCCAGGTACAAGTTCATGGTGGACGCGCTCAAAGCATACAAGTCATTCAAGGCCAGAGCACCAATTCAACAGAAGAAAATAATCAATTAGCATGCTTTTTGGGATATCGTAAAGCAATACCATGTTCACATCTTTGTATATTTTATTTTGTAGTGTGATACGTGGTTAGTCTTTAGTTTATTGCTGATTTTCCATAGCATAGAGTTAAGGTTAATAGGTTGACTATTTATGCGCATAAATGTGCTAGTTATTAACTTATTGTAATTTGCGCAGAAATGAGTTAGTTGCTAACTTAGAATCAAGTTAGTTACGAGGTAGTTATTTTGAGAAACTATAAATGCTAGAAACATAGATGAAGAAAGGACATTTTGGATTTTATGATTTTGGGACAGCTGAAAATTTTGGATTGTATTATTTCATCATATTTGAATACAAGGCGAATCAGGAGTGCTCCTATGATTGTTAAGCGTTCATTTGCTTGATGTTATGTGATTGTCATATGATATTGCAATAGCAAGCTTGCAAATTACTTTCCCAGTTTCATGAAGACAATGGTCATATAACATTACTAGTGTAGTCACATAAATCTGTCCACTTAATTAAATGAATACTTAGTATTTATTTGATTATTTAACCATCCATTAATAATTAATTAAATTAATATTTAATTAATTCATCTTAACCCTCTTCTCCTATTAATTAAATAAATTATTCAATTTATTTGATTTAATTCACTTAACCAAATTTAGACCATTAATTAAATAAATAAATCATATTTGTTTAATTAAATCTTCTCTCACATTTAAATAAATTAATATTTATTTAAATCCCTCAAAATCCCACCTCTCACATTTAAATAAATTAACATTTATTTAAATCACCTTTATCCTCTACCCACTTGTATTTTCCTACAAAAGCAAGTTGCACAATTATTTTAAATAAATAATTTATTTAAAATCCTATTTATCCTCACCCACTTGCATTTTCCTACAAAAGCAAGTTGCACAACTATTTTAAATAAATTATTTATTTAAAATCCTATTTATCCTCACCCACTTGAAACCTTTAATGGTTACCCTTAAAGTATTCAAACTTGATGGCTTTAAAGTCTTCAAACTTGATGGCTTCCTTCTATAGTCTTCTTAAGACTTTAATGGTTTTCCTTAAAGTCTTCAAGCCTTTAATGGTTTCCCTCAAAGTCTTCAAGCATTTTAATGCTTTATCTTCCTTTTTCTCATTTAAATAAATTAATATTTATTTGAATATTTATCCAAATGCAAATTACACCATTTAATTGAAATAAATGATTTTATTTTAATTGAAAATACCAAAATTTCTCCCACTTGCATTTTCCTACAAAATCCACTTGCATGCCTAAACCCCTTCTAGAATTTTCTAATCACTTCTAAATAACCTAACCCTTTCTCTAAACTTTGTCACATTCCTAAGCAAAAGGGAAGTCACTTCTCAAACCCTCAAAGTCTTTGATAACCATTAAAGGCTTTCAACCTTCAACCACTAAATGGCTCAAAGTCTTTGATAACCATTGAAGGCTTTCAACCTTCAACCACTTAATCCCCAAAGTCTCCAATAACCATTAATGGTTACCTCAAACCCTCCCACATGGTTAAAACATTTGTTTTGACTCAAACTCTACCCAACCCAAAGGTCTCATCAGGCCATTAATGCTTTGATCATGATTATCTCTTAAACATTTGCACAAAGGTTTATCCTTGGATTAACTCTTAATCCAGTGGGTAATCTTAATTTGGACTTGACCCTTAGCCTCTAGATAACCATGAGGTCTTCTCAGGCCTTTAATGCCTCCAACCTCTTCTTTCAACCCAATCCTATGTTGACACTTGTCACCATTTTATTGGTGCCAATTGTGCACATGGATCCCCAACTTTCAAACTTGGCCCTTGATTAAACCATTCAATCTTAACCCTTCATTTCCCCATTTCTTCTATAAATAGAACCCTTCTCCTCAAGCAAAAAAGAGAAGCATTAGAGTATTGTTGTTATACTGGCATTAGCATAGAGCTTTCTCATAGCATCACTATCTACACTTGCATAGCATTTGCTTATCATATTCAACTATCTTGAATCTCCATATGGCATCCATGGCTAGTGCTAAAAGCTGAGAGCTACACTCATTTGGGACTTGGAGAGGAGAGGAACAAGGGAGGAGCAACTATGAGCATCTTGATTAGCTATTTTATTCTATGTTTATATGCTTTCTATTTCATGCTTAATATCTCTCTTGATATGCCTGTTTAGGATAATCTTTTGTTGCTAACACTAACGTTTGTTTCTTGTGCTCTTGTGTGTGTTGCCATCAAACAGATTTTCTAATCCTTTTTGCAGAGTGTCATTTGGTGAACCTGACGTGAATCCAAACACCAAAGAGATCAACTTTTTTTTTAACCAATAACATGTTTGAATGTTGAAAATGTCACACAGGTTGCGTTTTTTATACTGTTTTGGTGTGTTTGACATTATTTTGGCGCTATTCACCCTATTTCAGTGCTTTTGCCTTCTCTTGTCTTTCCCTTTCTTTTAGTGCGTTTGTGTTAAATAGCGCCTCTGTTCAAATGCAGACTAGCGCTATTGTAACAGAACGTTGTACAAATCACCTTGTAACCAAAATAAATAAATAAAAATTAGGCTTGTAGAAGCCCACCAAATAGGCGGATTTTACTAACTATTTTTCTCTTTTGTGCAGATTTAAATTAGATTAAAAAGTAGATTTATATTTTTTACTAACTTGTTTTTGAAGTTGGTTTTAAAAATGAATTCACTTTTTATTTTGGTTTAAAATTAACTTCACATTTTAAATTTGGGCTTTTAAAAAAAGAATCACACATTTGTTTGGGGCTCTTAAAAAGAATTTCATTGTTCCAAGGTAAAAAGAACCACAAACTTATACAAAACAACTTTATTTCTTGCAAGTTAGGAAACAAACTTCGTTTTGGTGCTTAAAATCAACAAAACAAAATTTATTTTCTTGCATCAAATTAAAAGAAATTTACAATCAACACTTTGTTTTGGGCGATCTAAAAAGAACAAGCCATTTTTCCTTCAAGCTCAAAAACAATTTTACTTCAAGCAAGCCGTGTTTTCAATTCAGTTGACTAGGATTTCAAAGTTCCTAGTTTACAAAATATTTTGCCTTTGAAGTTAAAAAAGAACACCATGACTGTTGGAGCAACATCTCCAAATAGTTAGATCACATTGCAATGACAGATTAAAAAGAACAAGTGTTTTTCGTGCTTGGCACACTTGTGCAAAGAGTTGGTCGAGTGGTCCTACTTCTAACACACACTATCCTCTCCCTTGGCTTTCGTGGTCCTAGGTGCAAGAGAAAAGTGTTAGTAACACTCAAATTTTATCTTTTTAAAAGAGGCCTGCCAAGGGATCGATACTCTTGGGAACGACCTCGAGCGATAAATCCTTCGAGCCGCTATAGAAATCAGGTGAGAGCGAAAGCTGTAACCTTGGGTATAGCTGTTCCTACAGTGTAACTGGCCGAAAGGACAAATGGGCCCCACCACCAGTTACAAGGCTCTTAAGTGAGTCACTGCAGAATGAACTTATGTCCAAAAACATCGAACATGACTAAACACCTTTTAGTAGTAGCCCACCCGTTCTATTGATTGAGGATATTTGTGATATAATTTAGTGCAAGAGCATAGATGGTTTTGCTCCCAAGATACTCACCATACATATTTCCTTGAGTAGAAACATAGCTTTTTGAAAAGTCACTTGTAGCTTGATAAAAGTGGTGACTCCCCCATCATAGGGATCATCTATTTGTTATGCTCATGCAAGACTTAGTATATCACATCCTTACCTGCCACGGCGGGATTCATAAAGTATGTAGTACCAAAGTCGAAGAAATATCAAGATGTGGGCTAAATTTATCACAACTGGCCATTTGACCTTAGAAATAAAAAGTGTTTGAAATGTGTTCATTTTAAAGACCAAGTGCAAATTGAGCCGACTTCAGACTTTGGAAATACACCTTAAAATACATCTAAAGGAAGGGTCATATACAAGTCCAAAGATTGGGTTGATCTAGACCCATACTCATTTGTGCCTTTGAGGCAACATTTTGGTGTTTGTGTGCTTGCTTTGTTTTCTTGTCAAAGAAACATCAAATCAGAAAATCAATCCCAAAAACAAAGTATTCATCCAACCAAACATCTTTCACAAACAACCAAAAACATCAAAACAAAGTGCAAACAACAAAAGAGTCAAAATTTTTATGACCATTCTTCACATCCTGCGAAAGAAGAAGCATCATCAAAATATCAACTTGAAAAGAAGACAATTAAGCTCAAAGGCTTTGATCAAATGAAGGAAATTCTTCTATATCAATAGACAAATCTTTGTCTCCCATAGAGTTTTCTTGCATCACATGTGTCTCTATCTTCAAGGCAAAACAAACGAATTTGATTCCGAATCATTGAACCGCAGAGCTTTTATGCAATGTAGAGCTCTGAGTTATCACAAAAACCAAGGAGGAAAGATTAATCCCAACTTCTTCCCAAACGTCTGTATCACATACAACACAGCTCGAGAAATACCACCAACACCTGAAAGGGAAGAGATAGAGTTTGTCCCATTTATAACACAAAGTTTTTATTGAAGTTGAAAACATTTCATCCATTATCTCACTCATACATCATCACTTCATCATCAATCCATTCCAACTCTCAAAACATTAAGAGGTTCTTGCTCCAAGTTCTCTTTTTAGATATTGCTTGAATCAAACGCATCACATCACTTTTTAGATTGTTTCTACATCTAGGATAAGCTCATCCTAAGAGACACATCTACGCAGGTTAAAACTAGTTCATGAGTGAATCCTCTCATTACTAGGTAGTTAAATTTGTAACACATCTCAGATTTCTCTACACCTTATCACATCCAACCTTATCAAAACAAGCAAGAAATTCAAAGAAGGAATTTTGGTTACATCTACCTTAAAAGTGTTAGAGATCCACGTGCAACACAATTCACCAAATCATCAATCTCTCATTTCATCAAACACTCATCATCATTTTCATGCAATTTCAACAAAGACTCATAAACAAAATGGCTCAAACCCGATCACAGTCGAGACAACGAGAAATAGAAAGAGAAGAAGAAGAGGAGGAAAATCTCAATGAATTTCAAGAAGCACTTGGAGGAAATGCAGATGACGAAAACCCAAGTACTCCCACTCCTGCAACAATAGAAAGGGCTCAGCATAACCCTCTCTTTAACAGACTTTTTGACGAAATACTCAGGAGCAATGCAAATGCTCACTTCTTAAGACTCGCTCAAGAAGGAGCAAAACTCCCCTCTGACTTTGATCTTGCCCAATTAAGACAAGCATCAGAAAGACAAAGTCGCCATGAAGAGGAAAGAGATAGAGATCTCATCAGATATAACATTCCTCGAGGTAACCCACCACCTCCTCCTCCAAATGAAATGGAGATGTTGCGGCAACAAGTCGAGAATCTCGCCCAACAGCTTCATAGTGGTGTCAAGACTAACCAATTCTCACTCAATGACATTTGTCCCTATCCTTTTGATAGGAATCTTTACATGCCACCATTTCCACGAGGATTTGAAACACCCAAATTTGAAAAATATAGAGGAAAGGGGGATCCCCGCGATCATGTCTGAGAATTTCATTCCGCTTGTCTCGAAGTAGCATATGAAGACACATACCTAATGCGTCTTTTTCCCCAAAGCTTGGGAGGAACAACCACATCATGGTTTTCCTGACTACCAGGTGGCATTAGAACATTTGAGGAACTTATCCAAAAATTCCTCGCTCATTACTCTCATAACATTGAACGCGACATCACCATGGCTGATCTGTGCAACACCAAACAAAAACCAGGTGAACTATTCTTAGCATTCCTGCAACGATGGCGCCAAATGTCTAGCAGACGTTCTCTTCAGTTACCTGAACGAGAACTAGTGGAAATATTCATTTCCAACTTAAATGAAGAAATGGAATTTCACCTGGATGTCAAAGACACAGACTCTTTTAATGATATGATCACCAAGGGTTTGAAGTGTGAAAGGGCACTTATCAAAAAAGGACTCATCAAAATCTTTAATGAACCAAAAGATGGTCCTCGCCCACGCTTCAACAGCGATAAACCAAACTTCTGGAATAAAAACAAGAATGTCGTCAATGATGGGGTTGTGGATGCCCGAACTATCCAAAATGCACAACCTGTGGTTCAGTTTGCAGGACAAAATCCTCCACCTCAAAACAACACAAATGTTCCTTCTAATCAAGGTCGCATCACATCTCATGATGAACCTAAACCTCGTCAGCAAAAACATAAATGCACATACACTCCCTTAGGGGAACCCATTGAAACAGTGTTGCGACAACTCATTTCTCAAAATTTGGTCACTCTGCCTAAGCTATCAAACTATGAGCCTCAGGTCAAACCAGCATGGTGGAGAGCTACTGAACACTGTGAATTCCATCAAGGGAGAGGACACAAGACAAGTAATTGTCACCGATTGAAAGATCTCATTCAGGATCTTATTGATCGAGGAGAAATTGAAATTGAAGGACATGACTCAAAAACAACAAATAATAATCATTTGATGTTCAAAAATCCACTTTCATCACAAGATCAAAGGGGTCCTTCCACTTCTAGGCGAGGCACTGATACCACTGATTATACACAGGCTGCGTATAATTACACTATAAATCATTTGTATGATGCCAATGAACAAGTTGCAACTATAACCTTCAAAAATCCCAACTCAAATTGCAATGTTGTTACACGTCGTGGCAAGGTCACCATAAAGGCAGCTCCACAAGGCACCACCTCCATCCCAAAGCAGTACAATCTTGTGGAACAATTAGACAAAACCCCTGCACTTATATCCATTTTAGAGCTTCTGCGCCTATCACCCTCTCATAAAACTATCTTGGATCAAGCACTCCAAGAGGCGTCAGTCCCTGCAAATCTGAATATAGACCAATTTCAAGCCATGGTTGGAAATCTAAAGTCCTCACCTTGTCTCACTTTTTCCGAAAGTGACAACTCTTCCTTCCAGCAACCTCATAATGCCTCACTCCACATCGAAGGATTTATTAACCAGCATAGGATCAAGCGAGTCTTGATAGATAATGGAGTAGGCCTGAACATTTGTACACTGCAGTTGGTCACAGCATTGGGCTATGCGGTAGAATCAGTGGATCCTCGTAAGAAGATCACAATCAAAGCCTATGACGATGCAGAGCGTTCATCCAAAGGAGCTGTGGTACTACCAATCCGCGTGGGCCCTGTGGTAAAGCACATCATCTGTCAGGTTCTGGACCTTCCTCTGCCATACAATCTATTATTAGGGAGACCTTGGATACATGCCATGCAAGCTGTTCCATCTACCTACCATCAATGTATCAAGTTCCCACATAACGGTGTAGAGATCACAATTCTGGGCGATGCAAACCCCTTTGCATTTTGCCATAATATCAGCCATCAACCAGAGATTACTGTTCCTAATAATAGAGAAGCCATTTCCTCCACATCATATATAAGTCCTGCCTCTCTTGCCAGTTCAAACACCACCATACCCAAGCAAGAAAAGCTTAAGATGAAGATAGCAGAGGAAGGTCCTGGGGAATACAACTTGAGTCAACTCTTTTGTGTGGGACAAATGCCCACTTCTCCCAGAACACATGGTAAACCACAGCAGGTACTCCAGCAACCACTAAACATACCAGCATGTGCTTTGACGCCCTTCATTCTTGGAAAGAGTCAAGAGGAAGAAACACAAGATGAGGACCTAGCGGAATGGATCTATAAAGATCCCATCACCACTGATATACCGCGAGTTACACTTCCTACGGAACAGTATGGCAAAGGTCTCCTCATTATGCAAAGAATGGGGTATGATGGTCAAAGTGCTTTGGGGTATTGCAAACAAGGACGACATGAACCTCTGCTACCGGAATTCAAGCCCAAAGGTAATACAAGCCTAGGCTTTAAAAAAGAGATTTTTCCTAAATTAAAATTCAAAGGAAAACCCAACAAACCATTATGTCAGCCTACTGCCAAAAGGCCACCTTTCATTATCAAAGCGGCATCAAGCACCATCCCGACTGCCCCACTGAGGCTCAAAACCCCAACACAACCATCACCAATGCCACTCATCCCACCAAACAAACTCGTAATCCCATCAGCAACACCATTAGTAGCAACAACTGTATCAGAACCCACAGTAGCATCCATGGCACCACCAGTACCAACAGAAGCCACCAAGTCAATATTACCGATACTCCCCATATTGGATCCTTTAATCCCCATCAATCTTCCTGCAGCACCGATCACTACAAAGGTACATCAACCCATCACACCTGCAGTATTTAACTCAAAAGACATCCCAGTATGGTATAGTAATCGGATGCTGGAAAGTGACTCAGAGACCGACTCACATGAATGGGAATTTGATTCAGTACAGCTTAATACTTCAGATGAGGAAGACACATCACCACCTCCACCACGCAAAGACATCCCTGTTTACGGAGAAGCACAGATAAAGACCACTTGGGTTTCTGAGCTGGAAACATCTTCCACAGACCCTACGTCTCATCCTACGCCTGATCCTGACAGGGAGAGTACCATCAACGACCTTCACCATAACGTCTTAACACTCACTGATACCTCTAACGAACTTAACCTAGTCGATGAAGTAATGCCCATTGTCCACCCTGAACTCATCAAATGGAACCAACCAAATTCCCCATGCCTTGACTTCTTCCAAAATGATGAGGCCATCATTGACTTTTTGGAATTAAGGGATAACCTACCAAGCGGGGATCACAAAGCTGGATTCGCCATAGAACTAAATAGCGCAGCATACTTTGGGGCGGATGCCAAACCTTTCAGCTGCAAAAATATAACAATAAAACATGGATCTTCCAGTGACAACCACACTATGGCACTGTTTGATCTGACAAAAGTAAAAAGAAAGAGCGTATCCAATGGTGAAAACCTCTCTGAGGTGCCTGAGGATAAAGGGTTTGACATTCTCCCTGATAGTACACAACAGGAACGATCAACGATTCTCATCGAGGAAACCAAATAATACAATGTGGGGACTCCTGAAAATCCTCATCTCATACATCTGGCATCTCTTCTCACTCCAGAGGAACAACCTAAATTTATAGAGTTCTTCCAGAAGCGTCAGATCAACTTTGCATGGTCATATGCAGACATGCCTGGGCTTGATCCTGATTTAGTCATGCATCACCTCACCATAGCAGAAGGAGCCAAACCTGTCAAGCAGAAGCTTCGTAAGATGCATCCCCAGATTGCAGTGCTAGTCAAAACAGAACTCAAGAAACTCCTAGATGTTGGTTTCATTAGACCAATTGATTATGCAGAATGGATCTCCAATATTGTGCCTGTCGGCAAACCAAAAGGGGGCATCCGCATTTGTACTGACTTCAGAGATCTGAATAAAGCCTGTCCTAAGGATGACTTCCCCCTTCCAAATATCGACATCATAGTGGATCTAACAGCAGGACATGCCATGATTTCACTCATGGATGGTTTTTCAGGATACAATCAGATAAAGATCGCACCAGAAGATCAACATAAGACCGCCTTCACATGTCCATGGGGCACATATTGCTGGAATGTAATGCCCTTCGGTCTCAAAAATGTAGGAGCAACCTATCAAAGAGCAATGACCACCATCTTCCATGACATGATGCATACTATGATGGAAGATTATGTGGATGACTTACTAGCAAAATCACTCACCAGAAAAGGACATCTCCACATCTTAGATAAAATCTTTGATAGACTGGAACAATATCATGTTCGACTCAACCCAAAGAAATGTGTCTTTGGAGTAACCTCCGGGAAGCTTCTAGGATACATTGTCTCAAGCAAAGGTATCAATCATGGACATGCCACCTCCAAAGAATATCAGTCAGCTAAGGACACTACAAGGACAGCTTCAATCCATCCGAAGATTCATTTCACAACTAGCTGATAAGTGTCACCCATTTACACACCTGCTACACAAGAACATCCGCTTTCAGTGGGATGCCCGATGCCAGCAAGCATTTCAGACACTTAAAAACTATCTCATGAATCCACCATTGCTGATCCCACCAGATCCAAGTAGACCGTTGTTACTCTATATCTCAGCAACCAGTACAGCATTGGGTGTACTACTGGCACAACATAATGCAAAAGGAAAAGAGTGTGCTGTTTGCTACATCTCTCACACACTGGTGGGCTATGAACTCAATTACACGCCTATTGAGCGAGCTTGCCTAGCAGTAATCTTAGCAGCCACTAAACTAAGGCACTATCTGTTAACACACAAAGTACAACTCATTGCAAAGATTGATCCACTCAATTATTTACTTAACAAAGCAGCATTGACAGGCCGCTTGGCCAAATGGGTGATGATTCTAAGTGAATTTGACATTGAGTATGTAGACCGTAAAGCTATCAAAGGTCAAGTTATTGCAGATCAGTTGGCCGATGCACCTCTCATAGGTGATCATCCTCTCATTTCTAATTTTCCAGATGAAGAGATATTCATGATCACAACAACACAACCATGGAAACTATATTTTGATGGTTCATACACTAGGCACGGCTCGGGGGCAGGCATTCTATTTATCACACCTTAGGGTGATAGCATCCCGAAGTCTTACAGGCTCACATTTCCATGCACAAACAACATAGCAGAGTATGAGGCCTTGATCACAGGACTCAGGTTAGCCGTACAATGGAAATTACAAGAACTACAAGTATATGGCGATTCCCAACTAGTCATTCGACAAGCAACAGATGAATATCAGACCAAAGATGATAAACTCATGCCATATAAGCAAATGGTGGACACTCTAAAGACATCATTTACTACTATCACTTTTGAGCAGATACCAAGAGATCAGAATCGAGCTGCTGACGCTATGGCTACCATCGCATCTCTCCTAGATCTTCCACAAAATTCAACACGCTACGAGTTCTTGGTAGAACAGCTTTGGATTCCCGCTTATGATATCCCCGAATTCGAAATGATATGTCGCCTTGTCGGTTCTGAATCCCCATGGTACGGTGAATTCTACACCTACCTCCGCGATCACACCCTTCCTCCCAACCAATCGAATAACCAACGTAAAACCTTCATTCGCCAAACTGTTTGATATACCATTATTGCCGAAACCCTATACCGACGCGGTCTTGATGGTACTCTCCTTCGATGTCTGGAACAAGGTGAGATAACAAAGGCCTTGGAAGAGGTACATGAAGGAATTTGTGGAACCCATGCAAGTGGTCCATCACTAGCCAAGAAACTCCTGCGCAATGGATACTATTGGCCATCTATGGAAAAAGACTCCTACTACTTTGTCAGGAAGTGCAAGAAATGCCAAGTTCATGGCGACCTGATACATGCACCAGCACAGGAATTGCAACCAATCACAACACCATGGCCTTTTTGTCAATGGGGCCTTGACCTTGTGGGTAAGATTCATCCATCTTCATCCAACGGCCATAAATTTATCATTACCGCTACCAAATACTTCACAAAGTGGATCGAAGCTGTTCCACTTACCCAAGTCACCGGCAAGCAGATCGCCTCATTCATCCTCAACTACATCATCTACCGGTATGGTGTGCCCATGTCCATCATCACAGATAATGGTCTCCCTTTCAAAAATCAGGATGTCCGTGAACTTTGTGAGAAATTTCATATCCAACACCGCTTTTCCACTCCCTACTACCCACAAGGCAATGGTCAGGCTGAAGCATCCAATAAAAACATATTAAGAATCCTCAAGAAGACAGTCAATGATGCCGGCCGTGATTGGCATGTTCAACTAAATCCAGCGCTATGGGCATATCGAACTAGCATTCGAACCCCTACAGGTGCAACTCCTTATTCGTTGGTATATGGTGCAGAAGCTATCTTGCCTATTGAGGTTGAGATACCATCATTACGGGTTTCCTTGCACAATCTCATCGATGATGAAGCCTACAGAGTATCCCATCTTCAAGACTTAGAGTTACTTGATGAGAAGCACCAAGCTGCATACAACCATCTCAAAGCCTATCAGCAGCGCATGAGCAGAAGCTACAATCACCGAGTTAGACCTCGTACATTTGAGGTAGGTGATCTTGTTCTACGAGAGAATCCTCGCAACCAACCAAACCGAGAACATCAGGGCAAGTTTGAATCAAACTGGCTGGGCCCATATGTTGTCACTGCTGTATTCGGGTCTGGGGCATATCAGTTAGCTACATCAGAAGGAGAACCGCTTGCAGATCCAATTAACAGCATGCACCTCAAACGGTTTTATACCCAAGCTATATAGAGCATCAGGCTCCCCTGCATATCAGAAAATACCAAAAACATTCAGAAAAATGTCCTGAAGAAAATACAAAAACATTCAAAAAAGTAAAGAAAAATCATGCATCCAAATGGTGAACAACCACTCCGGTGGCACCTTGGGTAAGTACGATGGTGAAAACCTGGCAAACAGGCGCCACTCGTAAAGGCTATAGCTCCATTGTCTTTCAGACTTGTTGCGATCACATCTACTTCATATATACATCCATCCATCCATCCAAAAAACATGGCTTGTTATTCCTCTGCAATTATGATAGTACTCCATACATCTTGCATCCCGCTTTTTCATAGTCATGTCTAAAATTGGGGGCAATGCCTTTAACCTATTGATGGAAGTGGATTCTACATTGTCTTATGATTCATTAAGTTCTTCATTCAAGCAATCATCAAAATACCCAAAACATTGGAAAATGTCTCAACACAATCCAAAAACATTCAAAAATGTCTCACAAAATACCAAAAACATTCAAAAAATGTCTCACAAAATACCAAAAACATTCAAAAACAATACAAAATCCAAAAACATCAGAAAACATCAAGAATCACACAAGAACATGGCAACACCTTGTACACACTCATCCATGCAGATACCAAAACAAACATTGACAAAATACTCACACAATGACCACTTATCAATCAACCACACAATCCACATCAACACTCAAAAACTGTCTTCAACAAGGATGCATCCTTCCTTACCAAAACAAAGACAAAAGTGATGTTTTCTTTTACAAGAAAATTATGTTAAGCTATCAAATACTTGGTTGATTTGTGAGTACAATCGTTCGTTTATCTGTATCAGGATCTTGCAGCATTGTTTTGTATCATTTGCGTATTATTTTCGATGAAGTACTGGGGCATGTACTAATGGTGTCTATGTGGGAAGTTCACCAAGCTACGTGATCTTATGCAAAATGCAGTCATAGATCACTACGGCTTGCTGACTACAGCGCATACCTCGACCATATGAGCATGAACCATTACCAAGGATCTATATTCTTTATTCTTTATGTATATACTGTTTGTTTGCAGGTACAATGCTCTTTCTTTGGTTCCTCCTACCTCATCCAAACTGGATAAAGGTTTTATCTCTTATTACGGTATGCACTTGTCTCAGGATATGATCAGCCTAAGATCAAGGAGGATGATCCAAGTCATGCATGAAAGGAGATAATCCTTGTCTGTTCCGCAAGCAATACTCAAGTCAACTTGATCCATTATATCAAGTTGCTTGTATTAACTTGCTATATCAAAATCCATGTAAGAAATACTCTGGTCATCTTGAATCTTTATGTCAAGTTGCTTGTATTTTCTTACAACATTTTAAAGCTCAATGATGAAAAATAAAGCACCATGGATCATCATTCCATCTCATTTGTATATATTGCATTCCGTTGCATTCCATCCATCCATACATTCATAAATAGCTGCATATCATTCATACATAGTAATGACAATGGATACTCTATTTTCCTCTTCTTCCATAGGAATGTAATAGGTCCTCCATATCTTCTATCTAACATCAAATCCACCCTCACCCTCCCTATCTTGATCATCAACATTATCCTAATCCCTTCATTGCTTCCCATCCTCACTCATCCACAAAATTAAGCCAGTTACTCTGTCTACACAGATACATCGACTCCCACACACCTAGACTATCAACAGATACTCTGATCAAGTATCTTCGGGTCTCAACAGGTAATCGATCATGGTAATCCTAGACTACATCAAACATTTATCATAATGACCTAGTCTCAACGGGACTGCCATGATTCCCCACAACCATCCATCACACGCACACACTATCAATTGATCAACCAATCAAACACAATCACATCAGACAATTACATCAATTGTCTACGTCTCAATGAGTATTTTGCTTCAAATACCTTGACTTCATCGGGCAATTACATCAATTGTCTAAGTCACCAACAGGTCACTTTGATTCACTTACTCAAACTTTATCATGTCCAAGCGACCAACTGACATCAACTGTCACGCTTTGACTTAACCGGGGCAATTACACCGATTGCACCAGATTGTCCAACCAATTTTGATCAATTGTATAGCATCAATCCAAACCCCACACTACATCTACTATGTATCTCTTGCATGACCTCAGGGTACTCGCTGGCTTGTTGTTTCTTCATATTCACTCCATTTTTCTTTCATCATTAGTTCTAATTTCTTCTATTCTACATCCCCTCCACTTTTCATTCTTTTTCGAGAGACCGCCCGATTTTTCAAAAAAAAAAAAATTCGGCCCATCTCTCGAGGGGGCATACCACCCATTAAATTTACATTTTATGGGGCATTTCTTTACACCTATTTTTCTTTTTTTGAAACGATGCGATAAACTGCACCGTCTCAAAGAGGGGCAAATGTAGTCACATAAATCTGTCCACTTAATTAAATGAATACTTAGTATTTATTTGATTATTTAACCATCAATTAATAATTAATTAAATTAATATTTAATTAATTCATCTTAACCCTCTTCTCCTATTAATTAAATAAATTATTGAATTTATTTGATTTAATTCACTTAACCAAATTCAGACCATTAATTAAATAAATAAATCATATTTGTTTAATTAAATCTTCTCTCACATTTAAATAAATTAATATTTATTTAAATCCCTCAAAATCCCACCTCTCACATTTAAATAAATTAACATTTATTTAAATCACCTTTATCCTCTACCCACTTGTATTTTCCTACAAAAGCAAGTTGCACAATTATTTTAAATAAATAATTTATTTAAAATCCTATTTATCCTCACCCACTTGCATTTTCCTACAAAAGCAAGTTGCACAACTATTTTAAATAAATTATTTATTTAAAATCCTATTTATCCTCACCCACTTGAAACCTTTAATGGTTTCCCTTAAAGTATTCAAACTTGATGGCTTTAAAGTCTTCAAACTTGATGGCTTCCTTCTATAGTCTTCTTAAGACTTTAATGGTTTTCCTTAAAGTCTTCAAGCCTTTAATGGTTTCCCTCAAAGTCTTCAAGCATTTTAATGCTTTATCTTCCTTTTTCTCATTTAAATAAATTAATATTTATTTGAATATTTATCCAAATGCAAATTACACCATTTAATTGAAATAAATGATTTTATTTTAATTGAAAATACCAAAATTTCTCCCACTTGCATTTTCCTACAAAATCCACTTGCATGCCTAAACCCCTTCTAGAATTTTCTAATCACTTCTAAATAACCTAACCCCTTCTCTAAACTTTGTCACATTCCTAAGCAAAAAGGAAGTCACTTCTCAAACCCTCAAAGTCTTTGATAACCATTAAAGGCTTTCAACCTTCAACCACTAAATGGCTCAAAGTCTTTGATAACCATTGAAGGCTTTCAACCTTCAACCACTTAATCCCCAAAGTCTCCAATAACCATTAATGGTTACCTCAAACCCTCCCACATGGTTAAAACATTTGTTTTGACTCAACCTCTACCCAACCCAAAGGTTTCATCAGGCCATTAATGCTTTGACCATGATTATCTCTTAAACATTTGCACAAAGGTTTATCCTTGGATTAACTCTTAATCCAGTGGGTAATCTTAATTTGGACTTGACCCTTAGCCTCTAGATAACCATGAGGTCTTCTCAGGCCTTTAATGTCTCCAACCTCTTCTTTCAACCCAATCCTATGTTGACACTTGTCACCATTTTATTGGTGCCAATTGTGCACATGGATCCCCAACTTTCAAACTTGGCCCTTGATTAAACCATTCAATCTTAACCCTTCATTTCCCCATTTCTTCTATAAATAGAACCCTTCTCCTCAAGCAAAAAAGAGAAGCATTAGAGTATTGTTGTTATACTGGCATTAGCATAGAGCTTTCTCATAGCATCACTATCTACACTTGCATAGCATTTGCTTATCATATTCAACTATCTTGAATCTCCATATGGCATCCATGGCTAGTGCTAAAAGCTGAGAGCTACACTCATTTGGGACTTGGAGAGGAGAGGAACAAGGGAGGAGCAACTATGAGCATCTTGATTAGCTATTTTATTCTATGTTTATATGCTTTCTATTTCATGCTTAATATCTCTCTTGATATGCCTGTTTAGGATAATCTTTTGTTGCTAACACTAACGTTTGTTTCTTGTGCTCTTGTGTGTGTTGCCATCAAACAGATTTTCTAATCCTTTTGGCAAAGCGTCAACTAGTTTCTTTCGTATCTCAGAAATATATAAACGTTATGGAAGTTAGATGTGTTGTTGTATCACTCTCTCCTCATGCGTAGTCTAGAGTTGATAGTGACAGGTTTAAAAGTCAATGGAATCCAAGTGGCAATCGTATGTTTGTTGTGAAGATTCCCTCTAAATCCATTCGTAGTAATTTTCTATTTTCATTCGCAAGGTTAATTATTCTCAAAAATACAAACACCCCTATCATACGAGGGAGCTGCCCCTCTGAAACGCAGAGGAAGATCGTGCTCCACATTACGATCTCTCCAACAGTTGGGAACTTTTTGTTCCTCCTCCATTGGGCACATAGTTAAGATTTTTAAGCGACAAATCTGTTTACCAACACTGTTCAAGCTAAATAAGAAGCTCAAGTATATTAAGATCAAAATCAATAAGTGGAATTTGAGTCAGTTCTAAAACATCCATAAGGAGAAACTCGGGATTACAACAGAGCTGTAGGTTTTAACCAATTTTGTTATAAATTTAGGCATGAATGATGAACTTTTCAGAAGGGAGAACTATCTCAAGTCTGAACTAAATGAAATTCTTCAGCGTGAGGAAATTCATTGGAGGTAGAAATCTAGGGAACTTTGGCTCAAGGATAGGGATAGAAATACCAAGTTTTTTCCACAGATCGGCTATTGCCAACCATAGTAGGACCAAAATATCGGAGGTTGTGAGACCGAATGACAGTATTGCCAGAGTTTATGAGGATATTGCCCAGGAAGCAGTAAGACATTTTGAATCTTTGATGAATGGCAATTGCCAGAGTGTTCAGGAAGTAAGAAATAGAATTCTAGACTCAATACCCTCTATAATTATTGAAAGACACAATAAAGAGCTCTTCAAACCTATTGACTTAGAAGAAGTCAAGAAATTTACCTTCCAGTTGAATCCTGATAAGACTCCAAGACCTGATGGTTTTCCTGTGGCCTTCTTTCAACAGTTTTGGGACATTATTGCCCAGGATTTGCACCTAGTGGTAGAAGAATCCAAGAAAAAATGACTATGATGGGAGCCATCAATCACACCTTTCTAGCTTTAGTACCGAAAAAGAAGAACCCTTAGAAAATGAGTGATTTCAGACCAATTTCTTTATGCAATTCAGTATACAAAATAGTAACAAAGATCATTGCTAACAGACTGAAACCTCTTCTAAAATATATTATTTCAGATGAGCAGAGTGGCTTTACCCCTGGTCGCTCTATTGTTGAAGGCATCATTACTACTCATGAAACCCTCCACACTACAAGGAAAACTAAAGCTTCTTGTATGATATTAAAGTTGGATATCATGAAAGCCTATGATATGGTGGACAGGGAATTTCTTGTAGAGGTATTGAGGAAATTTGGCTTCTGTAATGAATGGATCACTTGGGTCAAGAATTGTATATGAACCCCCAAATTCTCAGTTTTGATTAACGGTTCATCTCATGGTTTCTTCCCTTCAACAAAACGTATTCGTCAAGGGGATCCTATGTCACCATTTTTGTTTATAATTATGGTTGAAGCCTTAGGTCGGCTAATTAAATCTCTTCACCATGATGGTCGTTGGCTGGGAGTCAATGTGGCTACATGAGTTGAACACTCAACCCACTTGCAATTTGCTAATGATACTATTGTTTTTGCATCCTCTAGTAGAAGGGAGGTAAGGACCATAAATACATGTCTGGAAGACTATTGCAAGGCATCAGGGAAAAAAATCAACTGGAACAAGTCAGAAGTTTTCTTTATCAATACGTTGCCAAATATGCAAGGTGTTCTTTCAAGGATTCTCAATTTAAGAGTGGCAAACTTTCCAGGTAAATTCCTTGGGACTCCTCTTTTCAGTGGCTCTAATAAGATTTGCTATTGGTCACATCTTATTGAGAAATGTAAAGCTAGGCTCAAAATTTTGAAAGGGAAGTGGTTATCATCTATCAATAAGCTTACTATGATAAAATCAATCCTCTCTGCCATATCAGTTTTCTCCATGGCTTGCATGCAGTTATCGGTTGATATAGAAGAGGACTTAATTACTTTAATGAGAAATTTCCATTGGAATGGATTAGATGACAAAGGGAAGTTTCCCTTGATTGCGTGGAAAAAATAAGTCAACCAAAAAGTGCAGGGGGTACTGGTATTCGACAGATTTCTATTATGAATCTGGCTATGGGAGATAAATTGGTGTGGGAAATTTGTAGAGGAGGTAATCAGAAGTGGGAAAGAATCCTAAAACACAAATATCTGGATTCACTTGAGCCTCTCACAGTTATCAACCCTCCCAAGGGCTCAACCATTTGGAATTTTATTCTGGAGTGCAGAGAAATCATAAGCGATCGGGTCACTTGGGATGTCAGAAATGGGAGGAATGCATCCTTCTGGCTGGATTCATGGAGTGGTGAAGAAGCCTTGTGTCATAACCCGACCCTCTAATCTATAATAAGAGAAACATGTTGGCTTTGGGGACACAAGGTCTGTGATTATGGTCATTCAATTAAGGAAAATGGTATTGATAAATGGGTGTGGAATTCTCTAGACCCCTTGGCCTTAACCCAAAGTCAAAAAGGTATTTTTGCCGGTATTCTAAAGGATTGAATCATTCATCCATCCCCGGATGAGGACATAATTAGATGGTGTGGCTCTTATGATGGTAAGTATAAGGTATGTTTTGGCTATAAATTGAAAGAAGTTGTAGTAGACAAGAAGGATTGGTCGGTTAGTCTGTTCTGGCATAGACATCTTCTTCCTAAAGTAGGTTCTTTTGCTTGGTTGGCTTTTCAGAAGAAAATCTTAACCAGTGAAACACTCCTTCAACTAGGTATTAATGGACCTAGTAGATGTGTATTATGTCAGAATCAAGAGGAAACAATTCACCACCTTTTGCTTCACTGCAAATTCTCCAGCAACTGTTGGTGGCATTTCATGGGGAAGCTAAATCTGGTATGCCCTTTTCCAAAAGGTTTGGATGATTGGTTTCTACTATGACCTAAATCAAAATGCAAGGTGTTATTTGGGGACTTATTTGTTATCCTACCCTCACTAATGATTTGGGAAATTTGGAAAGAAAGGAACTGAAGAATTTTCCAGGATAAAGAAATGGGCCAGTTAGCCCTCTGTGGGAAAATTGAGAACCACCTGGTTGATCTCCTGAATGAATCAGCCAAGTCTAAATCGTTGATAAAGAATCTATATTCTGATTGGGATTGGAAGCTAAAGCTAGCATTCCCAAATTTGATCATCCCCTTGCTTTTTGGAAATGGTAATCCTGGAATACCAGCTAATCCAAGGTTGAATGTTAAATGGGTAGTTCCAAAACCAGGGTGGTATAAGATTAACTTTGATGGTGCCTCTACAGGGAATCTAGAGCGGAGTGGTATGGGTTATATTATTAGAGATTTTGAAGGCATTTATATTAAGGAAATTTTTGAAGACATTGGTTTGGCCACTAACAATGAGGATGAATTCCGAGCGGCATTAAGAGGTTTGTAGTTAGGGTCTGAGTTGGGGATAAAAAGAATCCATTTGGAGGGCGATTCATTAAATATTGTCAATGTTATTCGTAGTAACCATACCCTCAGTTGGCGTCTCAACCTATGGCTTTGACCTATAGTGGGGTTGCTTGAGACCTTTGAAGGTTTTCAGATTAGTCATATCTATAGAGAAGGCAACATGGATGCAAACAAACTATCTAAGATGGAAATTGCAGATGGAGGCCTTGATTCCGGTATTTGGCTAGGGCATAGATAAATTTGATTACAACGATTATTAGGGTTAAATGCTGCATCTTTTGGCAGATGAATGAACTGCTTTGGTCTCCCGATGTCTTGGTTCCTACTAGTTGGTCATTTATACTGGGAGTTGAAATCTTACCGGGTATGGGTCTCTCTTGATTGTGGTATTCAAGTTCCTACCGGTAAGAGAATCCATCCTGGTTGCTCGGCCTCTTCCAGTTGGTGATACTATCGCTCACATAGGTCTATCGTACCTATTCCCAACTGGTACTTACTACGTTCCAGTATAGGATCTCATCAGGGTTACTACAATCATGTTGCAGATGCTGCTAGAATGATAATCTAGCAAATCTCTGCTAAGCGACAACAATCATTTCTTTCTTCAGATATCCTGTTCGGATTGAGGCACATCTTTATTTTGATTATGGTGGTTTATAAAGCTTAAGTGATGAAACTGATCTTGTTCTAAGCATGAAATATTTTTTTCCTGATGTATTGGCCCCTACCGATGATAGCACTTACCGAGATACGTATTTTTATCGGATCTCTTGCTTAGACTCCTACCAGTATTCTTTATGGTTTCAATAATTTGATCTTACCGGGGCCACTAACTCCAACTCCGGTCGAGTTGTTGTCAAAAGATAATCTAATTTTCATCATTACTGTTAGATATCATAAAGTCAAACGGTGGCTGGCATCAAAGAGGCAATTAATAGCGATTAAAGGTGGCATGCTTGAGATGTGCCTTGTTTGTGCGAAATAATTTGGCTCGATTAGTTAAGTCCTCGAGCTCCTCAACCTTTATGAGATTGCCAAGATAAATAAAGAATGACCTGCGTATTTTTATTGTATCAAGATCTCCCTCTTTCTTGCTCTGTTATCCTTACAATGGAAACACCAATTTTGCTAGAAGGAACCTGTCGTCAAATGGCATTCCTAGGCAAAATCTCTGATAAGCGTATGCAATCGGTTCTTTCCTCAAGCCACCCTTTGATTCTGCACTGTGTTAAAAGAATTTTGGGGGAGGAATTCCTTAATGCATACCACAGATATAGAGCCAATGAAGACATCCCAACTTTCTTCCTAGCTATGTTGCTCTATATGAGGATTAGCAAACAAAGGGAGAAGCTTATCACCCAAATGGTGTTCGAGCATCGCTTTCTTGGGGAAATTGACGTAGTGTTGGACAATGTTGATGACAATCTCAGACTACCCTTCCGCCATAATTATTATACGAGCTTGGGAAATGGTGTGGAGGTGCAGAAAAAGGTGATTGTAAACTCTCTTGACTTCAATGCCCTAGAGGCCTCCTAGCCTGTAATTAACAAAAATATTGAATTCCTCTGCAAGATTGTTGGAATACTGCCAGGCTTCACGACTGCCAGGAGGAGCACCTTTATCCAGGAGGAAGGTCTTTCAGGTAGAGAAGACATTGGCATTATGGCCAATGGTGACATAGTTGAAGGCAACTCTTGGGGTCTTGGTCACGACGAAGAATGGATTCTGAATGATGTCTGCCACCCCTGGGAAAAAGCAAAATCATTGGCTCATGCTGCTTGTGGGAATGATTGCCCAGTTATTCTGGATGCAGCTGCTACTCCTACCCCTAGTGACGAGGACCCATACTCAAACGATGAAGAATCCTGAATGCATCGTCCTCCTTGGCCCTATGCTATGACCCTCTTTGGTTTTCCACATCTCATTTTCTTGCACTGTTTAGATAATTGTAGGTTATTGGTTTCAACCAACATTTGTTCTCCTCTAGTTGTTTTTTCTAACTTTTTAGGATCTTTGCCAGCTTGGTTGGCCCTTTTACTGTTGGAGCAATGGTGGGGGTTTTATTCCTGGTTCTTTCCCCCCACGGCTCTTTCTGAACCAGGTATGTATTTCTTAATTTTGAATAATACTAGGGTGTTGCCCCTCTGCAGCTATTGATCTATTCAAAAAATAAAAATAAAAAATAAAAAAAATCATGTTTCTAAATTAAAAAAATGAATGTTACATGCATACATAGATATTTCAGAAATAATATAGTATTTTAAATCACATTTTCTTTCTTTGTATTGAGAAAAATCAATAACAACTTTGATGTTTCAAAATTATAAACATAAAATTGTAATGTTTCTAAATTCAAAAAATCGAGTTAAATGTATACGCAAATATTTTAAATATAATATATATTTTTTAATTAATTTTTTTGACAAATTAAAAATAATTCATATGTTACTAATTAAATTAATATAAATGAAAATGTTTTTTGTTTAAAACAAAATAAATTAATGTTAATCAAGGTTAGAGTTAAGATCAAGGTTGGATTTTAATTAAGGTTACCTTGTTAGTATTAGGGTTAATAATATTAGGGTAATATTTTTAACCTATTAGAATTAGAATACATATAGGGTTTAAATTATAATTATGGTTAGTGTTAAGGTTAGGATAAAAAAAATTAGAGTTAAGGCTTTAAGCATAATGTTATATCCCCAAACCTAATACTAACTCAAACCCTCATTATTTTAAAGTCTTGCATGTGTTGGGTTAAGATTAGAGTTTGAGTTAAATTAGGGTTAGGGTTAGGGTTTAAGTTAGAGATAGGATTTAATTCAGGGTTTTGTTAAAGGTTATGGTGTAGAGGTGGGGATTTGTCACCTCCAAGATGATGAATCTCAGAGGACAAATTGATTCGTCACTACCTCATTTAAATTGGCGCTAAGGATGAGCCAAAGGATAAAATTGAAAAGCTAAGCTAGTAGACTACAGATGAGACTCCCAGATGACTCTGTTGAGTCTCTGTCCTTGGGATGAGTGTGCGGAGTTGGGACACCAGTGCGATATGTTGTCGTACAGATAGAACACTGAAATCGTACAGAGGTAGCAGATACAATTATAATATTAAATAAACGTAGAAAAAAAACAACAAGATAAGCTAATAACACATAGTGATAAATATTAGAATGACTTGAGAAGTGGGAGAAGAAAGAATCTCACAACCAGTCCATGATTGAAGCCTCTTGCTAAATGATCTCCTTCCTATGTTTATAAACCTACACACAAGCAAGAAGGAAAATGTTGGGGGTTATGTTTTGGAATCTGCCTCAGTTAGACCCCCACTTTTTGTGTTTCCACTTCCACAAACAACCCATATAGATAGATAGATAGATCAAAAAATAAATAGCTAGAATGATAAAATGATCAACTAGATAGGGGATGTGATAAGTCCCAAGATGCTCAAAGATGAGACAAGTAGATAGATAGAGGGATATTACCAAAGAGGCTTGAGAAAGCCAAGATAGTTGCAAGACATTATTATGAAAGTTTGAGAGTGTTGCAGCAAATGAGAGACTTCTATAGCAAGTGAGAGAGAGAGCCAAAGCAAGCTATGAGAGCCCAAAGAATAAGAGAGATTGTGTCCTGAATCTAGAGAGCTTGAATGGAGAGAAAAGAAGGATTTAAAATGAGAGAAGAGGAGGGAAATAAAGGGTCACAAGCCATTTAGAATATTTTGAGCCATTTCCACCAACCAAGATAGGTGACAAGTGGAAAGGCATGCTCAAAACTAACATTTGAACATTAAGATGTCACAGGACGAATGCACGGTGAGCGGATGTCCGCGCGATGCGCTAGTGTCGAGACAAGTCACACTCAAAAATGTCAAGAGGCAAGAGAAACATGTGGCTAACATGAAACAAAAGTTGAAGGATAGTTGCTGAAAGGTGTCTTCAACATCCTGGGAGGGAAAAGGTTGATGCAAGGGCTAAAGTAAGCCTGCTTAGGTGTTAGTGGAATGGACACCAAAGTGGTTACAAAAGATGTGGCCAAATTACAAATGGGTATGCAATTTTTGACACTACATATGGGTAGTGTTGATTTAGTGTTAGGGTTCTAGGATAAATCTTGAGGTCAAGATCAAGGTTGTGGTTGTGGTTGGGGTTTAGTTAAGGTTAGGGTCATAGTTTATTAGGGTTAGGATTAAGATTGTAGGAGAAAGCTTCAAGGGTCAGGGTCAAGTTTAGACTTGGGGTTCATGTGGTGGTTCATTTAGTGTTAAGATTAACATTAGGGTTCGATTAGGGTTATGGTTACCAATACATTTGTTAAACTTGTTATAATTAATGCCTTACATTATTAGGTTAGGGTTAGGGTTAGTGTTAAATTTATAGAATAAAGTTTGGTATCAAGGTTACAATTAGAATTAAGGTTGCGATAGGGTTAAGTCTAGGTTTAATTAAGATTAAAAATAGAATAAGGATTGTCATTACAATTAGGGTTAGTGCTAGGGTTAAGATTAGGTTACATTAGGGTTAAATAGAATTAAGTATCAATTGGGATCGTAGAAGAAATCTTTGAGTTAGGGTTAGGATTAGGGTTTTAGGGTTATATTACAAATAAAGTTTTAATAGTATTAGGGTGAATATTAGATTAGGGTTAAGGTTAAGGTTAGGATTCAATTAGGATTAAGGTTAATGTTAGATTAGGATTCAATGAGGGGAATTTTTTTTATATATGATAAGGTTTGTATTAGGAATATGGTTGGGGTTTAATTTGGGCTATAGCTAAAATTAGAGTTAGGGTTAAATTAGGGTTAGATTCAATGTAAAGTTAGGGTTAAAATAAGAATTAGAGATAGGATTTGGATTATTGTTAAATTAGGGCGAGGTTTCAATGGGTTAGGGCTAAGATTACTTAAGGTTAGTATTCAACTTGAGTCGTGGCTTAAGAAGTGTTAAAGTTAGGATTTGATTAGCGTTAGAGTTAGGGCTATGATTTAGTTAAGCTAGGATTTAGTTAGGGTTAGGGTAAAATTATGGTTAGGGTTCAAAAAGAGTTGATGTTATAGTTCAATAATTGTTAAGGTTAGAATTAGAATTAGAAATAAGAGCTTTAATTAGGGTTAGGGTTCAATAGGGTTTTAAGAGAAATCTTCAAGTTAGGGTTAGAGTTAAAATAAGGTTAGGATTAAGGTTTAATTATGATTATGGCTTTAATATTATTAGGGTTAATATTAGGTTAGTAAGGTTAGGGTTAGGGTTAATGTTAGATTAGGGTTCCATAAGAGTTAGGCTAGTGCTCAATTAGGGGTAGGGTAAAATTATGGTTATAATAAAAATATTTGAGGCGGGGTTAATATATGGTTAGGGTTTAAATAGGGTTAAGGTTAGAGATTAATTATGGTCAAGGTTAACATTATATTAGGGTTTAAATAGGTTTAGCATTAGGGGTAAATGAGGGTTAGATTTAATGTTATATTAGGTTTAAGGTTAGGTTTAGAATTAGAATTAAAGATACGATTAGCGTTAGAGATGAATTAGCATTAGGATCAATGTTACATTAACTTGTTTAAATAGGGTTAGTGTCTAGATTCAATTGAGGTTAGATTTAATATTAGATAAGGGTTAAGGTTGGGGTTAGACTTAGAATTAGATATATGATTAGGGTTAGGTTTCAATAAATATCACATATATAAAACCTAATATTTTTATATAAGTAGATCATTGTAAATCAAATGTTGAATATTTATATTTTGAATTTTCCTTCAAGTAGTCTGTGTGATTTATTAAACCATTTCACGTTAATTTTATTACAATAAACTCTTTACTGTTATTTATGAATGCTAAATATTTTTAAATTTGATATCTCTCGGCATAATTTACTTAGATTTTTTTAAATATAGGTATGTTAGCATTACAAGGATGATGTGCTATATATAATGTTTTGAGATGACCAAATAAAATAAATGAAATGTAAAAATAACAAATCCAAATCTACAAGCTATAAAGGAAAACATCTTCTATCTTTATACAACTCTCTCATCCTAATGATGGATCATGGAGTGTGATCTGAAATGTTGATGCCAAAAAAGCTCACACGGTTGAATCCAGAAGCACAACACATCCCTCATTATGGATTGTGGAAATCTAATGTCTCAAACATCCATATCACATTAAAATAGAAAGTTGCCAAATATTACATGGATGGATGTCAATTTATTTTTTAAATATTTTTTAGATGGATATCAATTTTAATCACCATTTTTAATTGACAAATTGGTTGACGATCAAATGTACATCAACTTAAATGACTTTTGTTTTTATTGATGGAGAATCTTACAACCGCGTTTACTATTTATTTATATTTGTTATGTATGTATGTATGTATGTGATTTATGTATGTGATTTATGTATGTAATTTATTAAAAATATATAATTAAGTTATATTTATTATTATACATAATATGGAATAGTCTTAGACCCTTGACTAATTTATCATTTCAATTGCCCTTCAAAGGAGAATGGGTGCTATTTATTATTGCAAATGAGTAAGCTAGTACCTGCTTGACAAGACGATTATTTAAAGCTCATCTTAATAAACAAATAAATTTATTTGCAAATAGAAACCAACAATTAATAATTACCATATAAAAATTTTCCACAAAGTACAATGAGTGTAGTATGCTATATTTAGTGAAATGATAGTAACAATAACAAAAAGAATCTTCCCATATATCTCTCTCTCCCTCCTTTTTGTCTATATTTCCCTCTATTTCTCTATCCCTCTCTACATATATTATTACACCGAAGGAGTCTCTTATCTAAGAGGGATGAGCTCATTTTTTAAATCAACGGTTGGGCATTTACAAAGACATATGCAAGACAATTGAAACCATTTCGTTCGTTGATTTTTTCACCTGTCTTCAGCAATAACGTTCTATCGCGTACTATTTGTATTGCCATTATGAACAACATGACACTAGTTTATTGTGTACTATTTTTATTTCCATTCTCGGCCTTGTACTCTTCTATATTCACTAACAACTTGGCATCTGATAGGGTTAACCTAGCTTGCTCACACTTCACCTAGTTGGTGTTGCTCAATTCCACCAACCTCACCAGGTCTAGCTATGCTCCAAGACCTCCAAGTCCTTCCCAATATCTGCTAGGACTTTCTCTTTGCTAATCTCAAGGTGTTTGCAACAAGTGTTTGACTAAGAACCCTACCATTTCAATGTGTTTCCCATATGCTCAATCTTGCAATATTGACAACAACTTATCAATTTCTCACTTTTCACCCCAATACTGTTGTGAGTCATCACAGAGGTGTGTAGGTGGAATTTACCATGGAATGAATTCAATTTGGTCCATTTAAGGTTTTGCAATCTCTATCTTCCTTAATTATTTCATAAATTTGCCTAGAAATAGGGCTACAAGGATGAGCCCCAATTAGGCCTCCTAAATCCGGTTTTCAAGGGTTTTGAAGGAATCGGTCCAAAAGACCTTGCAACAAGGTTTATTTTTCTTCAATCACTCACCCATCCCCAAGAGATTTTGCTGATTTTATTCTTCCATATTGCTGTACAATGCCCTAACCCAAAAATGAGGGTTTGCTAGGGTTTCTAGGTCTTAACTGACAGTGACTGTCCAACTTTGTGAAATGAGCATCTAAAGGACTTGTCAAGTCTTCTCCTTGCACTTGCAACTCTGTATGGACCTCAAGAACCAACCCAAATGTTTTGGTTAAGGTTTTGTATTCACCCATGCAATATACATTCAATTTACACCCTATTTTCTCTAGCCGGGTTGCTCTTGGACTCACCTAGAACAAGGTGGCACTTATGATGAACTCCACTTCTAGAACTCCTCCCTACATATTTACACTATACATAGGGTTGCCTTCCATGTCCCAATAGGCTGTGATGGTAGCACAAAGGGATTTTATGGGGCAACCATTTTACATAAATTTGCTATTTACAAGCCAAAATTGACTGTTTGGAAACAAAATAGTAAAAGTACTAACATACACTATCTACAAAGCATGAAATGAACCAAATAGTACTGGAAAACACCAAAGAACCACTATCCAAAACTAGATCAATGGATTCAATCTATTTGTGTTCACTTTCTATGCAAAATAAGACAAAAACAGTGATAAAAGTTTGAGAATGAGTAGTTTCGAATTGTTATTCATAAAATTCAAAACTTCCAACCTTGGTAACCATGCAAAAGGAGGTTTAAATAGTCTTCCCCACAGTCTTCCCCATGTGTGGAGGAATCCTAGGTCAAAGTGCTAACCCTAACTCCACCGCTAAGCTCTTTTAGGACCAAAGTTGTGATGACAACTTTTAAAAGTTCTCATGACAACTTTTACAACTTTACACATTTTGTCTTTTCAACTTCAACAACCTATTTCAAGTCATTATTCATGTCTTTTTCAACATTCCTAATACTATTCTAAACCTCTCTAATTCTCACACCAATTTATGCCTCTTTTTACCATCAAGAAGGCCATTTACCTACACAAACTACCACCTACTCACAGAGTGCAAACCTAGAAAGGAAACTAAGACAACTAAGCCTACACTTGACTCAAATCAAACATTACACACACACCTTGGACCCTCCTGGAGTCATTATTAGAAACCTAACTTGGCTAAGGTCAGTAGAAGCCAAAATTGTAGAAGGACTATGAGCCTAAGTCCTAGGTGCTCCTGCACCAACATCAATATTATCTCCTCCACATCACACATTTGACGTTTAATTAACTGCCTCGTGAATTCCGTTGGTGGTGAGGACTGCATAAAAATATGCGATCTTAAATAGTTTTCTTGCAAACTCTGTCCAATTATGGATAAAACAACACAATATACAATGATAATTGTGCTACAACATCAGTATGAAGGATGTATGATTGCCATATACAATAAATGCATATCTATCGATGCCCAATAGTTTTAAATTTAAAATAATTAACATAGGTTGCTTTACACACATCTACCCCACACAGTTATATGGAGCTCCCATTAATACATAACAAATGTGCTAAAATACAAATACAGTAATAAGTTACTTTTATTTTTTAACTGACCATGTTAGGCCTAATAATATTAAGTATATTTTATTTTAAAAGTATATGTAAGAAATTAATTGTATAAGATTAATTTTAGTTTTTTGATAATTTGGTTAAATTATTTTTATATGACATTAAAAAATATAATAATTAAATTAACTTGTATAATTATATTTATTTTTTTATATAATTTCATTTAATATAAATTATATTATTATTATATATATGTTGGCATTTTGTGAACCCGTATGAGGATATAATGATATTGTATGTTGTCATTGATGTCAATATGTGATATGTGAGAAGGGAGAACTAGCTTATGTGTGAACCGATATATATGCCAAAGTGAAGCGGTATATTTGTTTAAGATGAACCGACATGTCAAGGTCAACCAGCATGTAGTTATGGGAACCGATACATGGAAGCATTGTATGACTACCGATTGGTAGGTAGTTTCCACTTCAGGATTTCCGGTTGGAGTACCTCAAGCCTGTGTAACTCAATCGGTGATATTTGTGTGATGAGTTAGCAGTATAATGGAGAACAGATCGTGTTGCCACGTAAGCCTTGTGTGCATGAAGGATCTTGCATGAAGAAGACTATCCCTGTCTACCTTGGGAATGTGTGAAGTTTGTCAAACGGTGATAACGCGTGATGGGTTATCAGCCGCCATGAAATCGGTGGATAATGGATGATGGAGAATGTCTTGAGATCAATTCAAGAGTGATGCATTTAATGCAGTATGATTCAACGGTCAGGATTGAACCATTTGAATCGCTTAACCTAATAGGTTTAGGGTTTAGGGTTTTTGCTATCGACCTGTCTATTTCCTATAAGGTCGATGTTGTGTTTCTTTCTTAAGTTGTTGCCAAAAGTTGTATGAGTGTATCCAAGGGAAGTGATACGTGATTCTTGCTAGACCAAAGGAGAGAAGAGATACCTACAAAGTAAATGTGCAGAAGGTGAAGAGGAGCCAAAACAGATCTGCATTAGCATTGAGTGTTGTTACCAGATCATTGTAATTCCTATTGATCTTTAACCACTTCAACAGTTGTGAAATCCCTTAATAGGGTAGCTTTAACCGACTTGATACAAATCCCTTAATAGGGTAACTTGAAGTTATTGAGTTATGGGAAGCTATAGAGCTCTGGAGATCCTTTAGCTATTGAGTTATTGAAATCCTCTAACAAGGTAACCCTAACCGGGTTTAACCCTTAACCAGGTATTATAGCCATCCCTTAACCGGGTGATCCCTAACAGGATCGGTTCTTAGCAGAACCTATTGTAATGTCTTTAACCGGACAAGGCTCCTAACAGAGCGGACTTCTAAATAGTTCAAAAAGCAGCTTGTGGGTATTCATCCCCACCGTGGTTTTTCCTAGTTGGGTTTCCACGTGAAAAATATGTGTGTCATGTGTGATGCTTTGTTATTACCTATTGTGCATATGATGGTTCTGTGTTTTATGCATGTCTATAAAACATATTGAACTAACTATTGTGAAGATCTGATGATAGTTTACTTGTTCATGCATGAGGGTGTAATGGTACTATAGTATTGAGCTAAGAGGAAAGCTTAGTAGGTAACCGGCTTATGATTGTTTTAGTTGTTCTGGGTCCTACCGGTTGCACTTTGTTTTAACCAGAGTTACTACTTGCCAGTCACTTGGAGTATTTGCTGACAACCGGTTTTGGATAGTATTTTGCTTGTACTGATTCACCCCCCCCCCCCCCTCTCAGTACTGGTTTGGTACTATTCTTTCATCATTGAGTTATCAATTGGTATCAAAGCACTCTAGGTCCTCTATGTTGTAAGCTTAACCGCTTGATGTAAAGATCCCAGTCAAATGATGAAGAGGGAAGGTCCAAAGTTTAATAGGGAAAATTTTGGTATATGGAAAGATAGAATGAAGATATTCATCAGAAGCATGGGTGCTCAACACTGGAGTTATGTTGAGAATGTCTATGTTGTCCCTACCGGTACTCTCACCGATGACCAAAAGAGAGAGATACAAGAAAATGGGCAAGTCATGGAAGCCCTTATTAGTAGTCTATCTGACATTGAGTTTATTGATGTTCAGGACAAGGTAAATCCCAAAGAGGTATGGGATGCTCTTGAAAATATCTATGGTGGTGATGAACATGTAAAACAGGCTAAGGAAGAAAGCCTGAGAGGGAAGTTTGAAGATATGCAGATGGTTGAAGGGGAGACCATTCAACAGTATGGAATAAGAATCAAAATAGTTGTTGGAGAAATCAAGAGTGCAGGTGGTAAAATAGAAGATTCCACTATGGTAAGCAAAGTCCTGAGATCCTTGTTGCCGGTCTATGCAATAAGGGTTGCTGTTATTCAGGAGCTAAGATCAATAGACAAGACTAAGGTATCCTTGGACTCCATCATAGCCAAGTTGACAGCCTATGAACTAAATAGTTTTGATGGCAGTGTTCAAAAGACTGAATAAACATTTAAAGCTTTTGCTATACCATCCAGAAAAGGAAAAGAAGCTAGCACTAGTGGTGAACCTAGACAAAGTAGAGAAATGAATGATGAGGAGATTCTGATGGCATTTGAAGCTCTCCTTGCCAGAAAGCTTCCTAAAGGAACTAGTAAATACAAAGGTAAGCTACCTTTGAAATGCTTTTCTTGTAACTAGATAGGACATATTGCTATAAACTGTCCAAATGGCGATAACAAGGACAAACCAGAAAGGTTCAGGAAATTCAAAGGAGGAAATCGAAGAAACTGTTTTGTAGTAGTTTATGAAGGTGTCACAGATGAGGAATCAGAAGATGAAGAGAATGAAGACATTGTGTTTGTTGCTGTAAAGGAAGATGTGGCAGACAAGAAGGCTCTTGTCTCCCGGTTTGATAATTCCAATGAGTGGATAATTGATAGTGGTTGTTCTCACCATATGACTGGTGACCGGATCAAGTTTCTATCCTTGGAGGAGTATGATGGTGGTGTGGTTCACTTTGGCAATGATGCACCATGCATGGTCAAAGGCAGAGGGTCCATCTCTCTAAATGGAAAGAGTAGTGCTGACAATGTGTACTGGGTTGATGGTCTCAGACACAACCTTCTGAGTGTTGCCCAGCTAAATGACAGTGGCCTCACTCTGGAATTGAAGAATGGAGTTTGCAGAATCAAAGGAAAAGAGGGTGAATTGGTGGCCACCGGCATGCAGACCAAAGGTAACCTATTTCATTTGAACTCAAATATAAGCACATGTCTTATGGCTAAGTTTGATGATAGCTGGATATGGCATAGGAGACTCTGTCATGTAAACTTTGATAACATTGTGAAGGCTAGTAAGATCAAGGTAGTTAGAGAGTTGTCGGTGCTAAGCAAACCAGATAATACTTTGTGTAGAGAGTGTCAATTGGGGAAAATGTCTTCCTCAACCTTTAAAGGAAAATCTTTCACTGCTGACAACTTGTTTGATCTTGTGCATACTGATTTGTGTGGTCCTATGAAAACTAGAAGTGTGCAAAGTGAAAGGTACTTCATGATTCTCACTGATGACTACTCAAGAATGGTGTCAGTCACATTCTTGAAAGACAAGTCTGAAGCCTTTGTGATATTCAAAGCTTTCAGAGCATTAGTGGAGAAGGAAAGCGGTAAAAGGATCAAATGTCTCAGAACTAATCAAGGAGGGGAATTCACTTCTGGTGAATTCAATAAGTATTGTGAAGAATTTGGCATCAAGAGACAACTGTCTGCCCCCTGGACTCCACAACAAAATGGCTTAGAAAAGAGGAATAACCAGATTGTGGTTGAAGCAAATAGAACCATGTTGATTCAAGGGAAGGTAGCTCACACCTTTTGGAGAGAAGAAGTGATCACTACAGTCTACACAATGAACCGGGTACTCATCAAGAAAGGTAAGGACAAAACTCCTTATGAGTATTGGACTGGTAAGACACCTGTGGTTAGCTACTTTAGGGTATTCAATAACAAATGTTACATCAAGAGGAGTGAACATCAGGGCAAATTTAAAGCTAAATGTGATGAGGGAATATTCCTAAGAAATTCCACCAAGAGTAAAGCTCTCAAGTGCTACAACAATAGGACTCAGAGAATTATGGAAAGTATCAATATAAGAGTTGATGAATCCTCTGAGAAAACTGAGGAAACCAGCAGTGAGCAAGCTATAAATGAACCAGTTGCAACCTTCTGGGAACTAGTTGTTAGTCAACCAAGTACCAGTAACAGTGTTCCTGAACCGGTGAATGCTGATACTGATGAAGATGAGGACGAAGAGGAAAAGCAAGAAGAACCAGTCAAGACCATTCCTTGGTATGTCAAGCTGAATCATGATCCTAAGTAGATCATAGGAGATAACGATGTAGGAATCCTTACAAGAAGAAAGATCAAAGAAAACTCATGTATGATCTCTAAATTTGAGCCTAAATCATTCAAAGAGGCTCATAAAGATGAAGACTGGATCAAGGCAATGGAAGAGGAACTTGACCAGATAGAGAAAAATGGTACATGGTCCTTGGTACCCAGACCGGAGCATAAAAATGTCATTGGCACCAAATGGGTGTTCAGAAACAAGCTGAATGAGGATGGCACAGTGATTAGGAATAAAGCCAGATTGGTGTGCAAAGGATATGCTCAAGAAGAAGGAGAAGACTATGGAGAAACCTTCGCTCTTGTAGCCAGATTGGAAGGAGTTCGTATGTTTTTTGCATATGCAGCTTTTAAAGGGTTCAAAGTATATCAAATGGATGTAAAATCTGCATTCCTAAAGGGTGTACTTGAAGAAGAGGTGTATATTGAGCAACCAGATGGGTTTGATCTATCTGAAGATAGTGACATGGTATGTAGGCTACGTAAAGCCTTATATGGTCTAAAGCAAGCACCTAGGGCATGGTATGAGCGCCTACATTCCCATCTCGTGAAGATTGGATTTGAAAGAACAAGTGAAGATAGCAATATCTACTTGAAGGCTGAAGGAGATCAAATCCTGATCGGTGAGGTTTTTGTTGATGACATTATCTTTGGTGGAGATGACAAGATGAGTCATGAGTTTGCTGATGAGATGAAGAAAGAGTTTGAGATGTCACTCATAGGGGAGATTAAGTTCTTCATTGGACTGCAGATCCATCAGATGAAAGATGGACTCTTTATCACTCAGTCCAAATATGTCAAAGAGGTGTTGAAAACCTTTGGCATGGAAGATAGCAAATCGGTTGGTACACCGATGGTGACTGGTTGCAAATTGTCAAAAGAGGATGATTTCGCACTAGTTGATGAGAAAGAATACAAATCAATGATTGGTAAGTTGCATTATGTAGTGCATAGTAGATCGGATATTGCACATGCAGTTGGCATTACTGCAAGGTTCTAGAAAAGTCCAAGAGAATACCACTTGGTTGCAGTTAAGCAGATTCTTAGGTATCTGAAGGGAACAGTTGACTATGGATTATGGTACCCATACAGTAATGATTTCAATCTGAAAGTATTCACTGATGTTGATTGGGCAGGTAATGTGGATGATCGGAAAAGCACAACTGGTGGTGCATTCTTTCTTGGTGGCAGACTGGTCTAATGGATGAGTAAAAAGCAGAGTTGTATCTCTCAGTCTACAGCGGAAGCAGAGTATATTGCAGCTTTCATGAACTGCACTCAGACAATCTGGATGAAGCATGTTTTAAATGGCTTCAAAATCCCTGTATCTGAACTGGTAAGTATACTCTATAATAACACAAGTGCTATCAATATTTCAAATAATCTGGTTTTACATTCTAGAACCAAGCATTTTGAGCTTAAGTATCATTTCTTGAGGGAAAAGGTTTAGAATAAAGAGATTGCACTGGAACATGTTTCCAATAAGGAGTAGTTAGCAGACATATTCACCAAGCCTCTCCCAAAGACTACATTTGTGCATTTAAGAGGTGAATTGGGGGTACTGCCCCTTCAGGAGGTGAACTAAAAGTATTTGTTCCACATCAGTCAGGTATTGCATAGTCAAATTTTTTGTTGATTGATGTGTTGAAGGATGCTACTCCTCAGGGGGAGCAGCATAATGGAACATAGATGCGTGTGTCTCCACTTTGACATTGTTGTCAAAGGGGGAGAAGGAGTAAAGCGGAAAAGATATCTGCAAAAAATGGGGGAGAAGATGTGAAGCGAAGAGATATCTTTGTATATTGCCATCAATGCCAAAGGGGGAGATTGTTGGCATTTTGTGAACCAGTATGAGGATATAATGATATTGTATGTTGTCATTGATGTCAATATTTGATATGTGAGAAGGGAGAACCGGCTTATGTGTGAACCGATATATATGCCAAAGTGAAGCAGTATATGTGTGAACCGGTATATATGCCAAAGTGAAGCGGTATATTTGTTCAAGATGAACCAACATGTCAAGGTGAACCGACATGTAGTTATGGGAACCGACACATGGAAGCATTGTATGACTACCAGTTGGTAGGTAGTTTCCATTTTAGGATTTCCAGTTGGAGTACCTCAAGCCTGTGTAACTCAATCGGTGATCTTTGTGTGATGAGTTAGCAGTATAACAGAGAACAGATCATGTTGCCATGTAAGCCTTGTGCGCGTGAAGGATCTTGCATGAAGAAGACTATCCCTATCTACCTTGGGAATGTGCTAAGTTTTTCAAACGGTGATAACGCGTGATGGGTTATCAGTCGCCATGAAATCGGTGGATAATGGACGATGGAGAATGTCTTGAGATCGATTCAAGAGAGTTGCATTTAATGCAGTATAATTCAACGGTCAGGATTGAACCGTTTGAATCACTTAACCTAACATGTTTAGGGTTTAGGGTTTTTGCTACTGAGCTGTCTGTTTCCTATAAGGTCGATGTTGTGTTTCTTTCTAAAGTTGTTGCCAAAAGTTGTATGAGTGTATCCAAGGGAAGTGATACGTGATTCTTGCCAGACCAAAGGAGAGAAGAGATACCTGCAAAGTAAATGTGTAGAAGGTGAAGAGGAGCCAAAACGGATCTGCATTAGCATTGAGTGCTGTTACCAGATCATTGTAATTCCTATTGATCTTTAACCACTTCAACAGTTGTGAAATCCCTTAATAGGGTAGCTTTAACCGGCTTGATACAAATCCCTTAATAGGGTAACTTGAAGTTATTGAGTTATGGGAAGCTATAGAGCTCTAGAGATCCTCTAGCTATTGAGTTATTGAAATCCTCTAACAAGGTAACCCTAACCGGGTTTAACCCTTAACCAGGTATTATAGCCATCCCTTAACCGGGTGATCCCTAACAGGATCGGTTCTTAGCAGAACCTATTGTAATGTCTTTAACCGGACAAGGCTCCTAACAGAGCGGACTTCTAAAGAGTTCAAAAAGCAGCTTGTGGGTATTCATCTCCACCGTGGTTTTTCCTAGTTGGGTTTCCACGTGAAAAATATGTGTGTCATGTGTGATGCTTTTATCTTGTGATGCTTTGTTATTACCTGTTGAGCATATGATGGTTCTGTGTTTTATGCATGTCTATAAAACATATTGAACTAACTATTGTGAAGATCTGATAATAGTTTACCTGTTCATGCATGAGGGTGTAATGGTACTATAGTATTGAGCTAAGCGGAAAGCTTAGTGAGTAACCGGCTTATGATTGTTTTAGTTGTTCTGGGTCCTACCGGTTGCACTTTGTTTTAACCAGAGTTACTACTTACCAGTCTCTTGGAGTATTTGCTGACAACCGGTTTTGGATAGTATTTTGCCTGTATTGATTCACCCCCCCCTCTCAGTACCGGTTCGGTACTATTTGTTCATCATTGAGTTATCAATATCATTTAATATATAATTATTACATAATATATCTTATATAGTACAAATTAGATTTTATTATTATATATTATAAGTTTTATATTTCTATTGATTAAAAATAACTTCTCTTAAGACTATTGGATTTTGCATGTCGATATTCAATTCAAGTTTCATCATTGGTGACTTTTGGACATAATAGTCATGTATTAATAATATTAGTTATATTTGATAATATACATTATATTCTATAATAGAAATTGTCATATTAAAATATAATACAATCTATAATATATTTTTAATATAGTTCAGATTATATGTCTTTAAGACCTCCTTCATCTTTGACTCTTACCATGTCTAATATCTTCCTCTCTCCCTCTCTCAAACTTTATTTGTCCATCTCTACTTTTCTTTGTCTATCTTTCTACTAGTCTATCTCACCATCTATATCTTGCTTTCTCTCCCTCTCCCTCTTCCCCTGTATCTTTTCTTCTCCATCTCTCTCCATCTCTCTTTGTCTTTATCTCTCCTTCTACTTCTCTTTATAACTCTCAAATTCTCTCCCTCTTCCTCTCACCCTTTATCTTCATCTCTCCCCCTCTATCTCCATCTCTACCCCTCTATCTCTAGACATGTCTCTTTATCCCTATACATTCATCTCTCTCTCTCTCTCTCTCTCTCTCTCTCTCTCTCTCTCTCTCTCTCTCTCTCTCTCTCTCTCCTTATTACAAACATGATAAAAGCTTGTTGATTATGGAGTCTAATTATCTTCCTAATTCAAACATTTTATTTAATGTATGTTTGGATCTATATAGGTGGATGCATAGCTTATTTGAAGATATCACTTCTACACAAGTGTGTCAAAAAAATAGACCAATTTTTTTCCTAGTTGAGCTTCCATACCTCTTCGGTGTACCTATTGCACACCAAGGTGTGATTGCCAGTTGTATATCTTTGTTCTTACTCTATCTCACCATCTATCTCTATTTATTTGTCTCCTTCTCCCTCTTTCTCTATGTCTATATATTTCTTCCTCTTTATTTACCTATCTTCCTCTATATTCCTCTCTCCTCTTTGTCTCTAAACATGTATGCCCCTTCTCTCTCTTGCTCTCCCTTCGTAGACCTCTATATCTATTTATTTTGGTGTAAATAATTATTCATCATGGATATTATTAAACCTTACTTAATTTTACTTAGGAAATGCATTTCATAGTAGTTTGGGTATGAGACACTTGGGTGTTTGTGCCACATTGGGATAGTGTGTGTAGGAGAATTTCCACCTTTTATGGTGTTGATCTTATCTTGTTGTTACATTCCACCTCATGTGGAATATTTTATTATTTCTCCTACCTACCCTTGTTTATTATTGAGCCACATGTCATATTTGTGTGCTCGCATATCCCTAGCCTTGCCTATATAAGCAGACTCATCTACATTGTTTGTACGGGCAATCAATCAAACATCTTGTAATGATCTAGTTGATCATATTTTGCATCTTGATAGAATACAGTTTATTCCTATCATATATTTTGTCTCTTTTATTTGTGTTTTTCATTGCCTCTTGATCTTGGCAAAATCTCACATGGTATTAGAGCCATTAGAGTGTCATTGGTTTGCCAATTGAGAGAAATTCGGGGTTTTCCATTTTGGAGCTTTTTATTGCACGTTATTATTGGAGCTTGTTGGGTCAGATCTGAGGTTACCATTGGATTGAGGAGGTTCGAACAATTAAGAATCACCTTTTGTTTCATCCAAATCCGACATCTGAGGCCAAATCTAGAGCTGTTTGAAGGTGGAGGGTGGTGACTTGTCCCAGCAACGATCTGCAATTTATCCTCTTCTAGCCTTATTTCTCATTTAAACAAATACATTTATTTATTTAAATTATCCTTTTCCTAAATTAAAAAAATATTTTTATTTATTTAATTATCCCACTTCTTCTATTAATTAAATAAATCTTTATTTATGTTGGTGTAAATAAATATTCATTATGGATATTATTACACTTACTTAAGTTAACTTAGGATAATGCATCTCATAGTAGTTTGGATATGAGACACTTGGGTGTTTGTGTCACATTGGGATAGTGTGTGTAGGAGAAATTCCACCTTTTATGGTGTTGATCTTGTTATTACACTATCATATCCACTTATTGTGGAGTGATAATTCCACCTTCGGTGGGTGATCCACCTCATGTGGAATATTATATTATTTCTCCTACCTACCCACACCTATTTCCTACCTACCCTTGTTTCTCATTGAGCCACATGTCATATTTGTGTGCTCATACATCCATATGGCCTTGCCTATATAAGCAGGCCTCTATTCATTGTATTGGTTAATCCAGTTGATCATTTTTATATTGATGAGAATACAGTTTGTTCTTGTCATTCTATTGTCTCTTTTATGCTTTTCATTGTGCCCTTGATCTTGGCAAAATCCAACATGGTATCAGAGCTATTGGGGCTTCGTTGATCAGTTTTTGGAGACATCGTGGAAGGCTTCTATTTTCAGATTTGGGGATCTTCATTTTTTGGAGGCATCATATAGCGATTTGGACATCACCGTTGAATCCGGGAGGCCATTTCCATAAATTTCGACTATAAAGTCGACCTATTTTGGTGAGAAAAATTTTTTTTCCCCAATTTTGCTACATAGTACGGATTTTTGGATTTATTATTTTTTTTCAAAAAAAATTGTTCTTTTTTTCTGAAAAATATTTTTCAAAAATTGGAAAAATAAAAATAAAAAAATTCGACAAAAAAATCCGAAAGCAAAAAAAAAAAATTGAAAAAAAAAATTAAAAAAAAAGAAAAATTTGTTTGGGGGTCCGCAGACCCCCCCGTACCTGTAACTTTCTGCGCGCAGGTACCGCCGACCAGTACCCGTCGTAGGCCGACGTACCCGCAGATCCCCGCCCGTGCAGGTTCCAGCCGCCGTGCAGAGACCACGCCGAGATCTCCCGCCGAACACCGCGCCACCAGCTCCGACTGCTCCCGGCGCCTCCCCCGCCCACCTGCTTCGGCAGTTCTCGGCACCTCCGCTCCCCGGCTCCGGTTACCTCCTCCGCCGGCCCAAGACTTCCGGCAACGCCTTGTTGACCCGACCGACACGCAGGCACCACGTCAGCAACAAGACCCAGCCAAGTGGCCCGAAAACAGACCTCCGTACGCCACGTAGACAGTACGGCCTACCCAGTCACTGCGACACGCAAATAGTCAGTACAGTGCCACGTCATCCGTACAGCCTACATAGTCAATGACACAGTCAGTAGTCCGTACAGTACGGATGCCCAGTCAGCAGGGAGGCGAAGTTTTTGTGATGGTCATATGGCCGTCAAATTTAACATAGTGACTTGCTGATGTCAGCGCCACATCAGCACTTTTTGAAAAAAAATTTGACCCCTCTCAATTGGGCTTTTCAGTTTTGCAGTCCAACTTTGGAAGGCCATATCTTGCTCATTTTTGCTCCTTTTTTGGTGCAATTTTTTTTGAAATGGGCTAAAATTTCGTGATCTTCACAGTGGTGTGGTTATTTTCTGATTTTGGTGCACAAGTTTTTTAGAATTTTTGGATTCTCTTAGCTGTACCTGTCCAATCCTCAATTCTGCAACTTCAAAGGCCTCGTTTGAGCTCATACGACCTCCTTTTCAGGTGCCATTTTTTTTTAAAGTGCTTATTTTTTTGTCTACTTTCAGGATCTATGATCAGATTTTAGAGATTTTGAGTGAAAATTGTACTTTCAGATGTTGGTCTTATTTGGCCTATTAGGTACTTGTAAATTGCTTGGATCTTAGTTAGATCTCTTGCATTAATAGTTTGAAACTCTTTTGACCTTATTGAGGTAGTTGTAAAATTGTAAATCAGAAGTCCACTTTGCCATTTTTTGCAAGTGGTCCATTGTATACGCACTACTTATAAAGTGCCAAAATTATCACATTTGGGGGGGTGTCTTGTGTGATTGTGCCTCTCTTTGTGCTCTTTCCATTCTTGTTGCAATGAGTCCTAATAAGTTTCCACCATTAACTCCACATAATTATGCATCATGGAAAATTAAAGTATGGAGTAAACTAATGGAAAAAGGTCTCACACACTACATAGATGGAACAATAACAGCACCACCTGATCCTAAGGCTGATCCAAATGCTCAATTAGAATGGCTCACAAAGAATTGCATGGCTCTTGGAACCTTACGCAAGTATGTATCAGATGACCTCATTTTCCACATTGAGAAGTGTAAAACAATTAAAGAGGCTTGGGATATGTTTCAGAAATTGTATGGACAAGTTGATGAAATCAGAGGCTATCAGATTGATAATGAGCTCACCAACTTAGATCCCAAGAATTTTGATACAATCCAAGATTATGTAACCAAAGCAAATGAGCTAAGAGCAAAGCTAAAGGATTGTGGAATTGACAAAAAGGATGCTCAATTGATATTCAACTTGTTGGACAAGCTTGCACCAGAATATGCAGCATTTGTATCTAGCTTCCAAACTCATCGTTTAACAGTGGGGAGTTCTTATGTCATGCCTTCATTTGATGCTTTCATAGAAATGTTGATATTAGAACAAACTAAGTTGTTGAACATGGGGTTTCTCAAGTCTTCAAAGTCCAAGGCTTTGGTAGCAAATCAAGGAAATCAAGGAAGACAAGGCAAAGATTCCAACAACAAGAAGAAGCAATCTAAGTCTCAACCACACCAGGAAAAGGGACAATCATCCTTTCCATCACAAGGCAATTTTCAATCCTCTTCCAAGAAGGGGACACCACCTAAGAAGGATAAACCAACTTGTGCATATTGCAAAAAGTATGGTCATGATGAGCATCAATGCCATGCAAAGCAAGTTGATGAGTTAACCAATCTTCTCAAGAAAAACAACATCAACTTGCCATCCGCCCACACAAAGAAGGATTCAACTCCTTCCTCTTCCTCACAGTCTAAGGGAAAAGGGCAAGCATTTGTGGCTACAACAGGTTCTTCACAGCAATGGATACTTGACTCGGGTGCCTCATATCACATGGGTTCTACAAAGGAGCAGTTTTCTTCATTGGAGCCATCTAAGGTACCTCACATTTACATAGGTGATGACACAAAAGTAGAGGTTGAAGGGAAAGGTTCAGTTGACATGGATGATGGAACATTTGAGAATGTTCTCTATGTTCCTAACTTGTCTACCAACCTTCTCTCCATCTACCAAATCACTCACTATGGGAATGGGAAAAAGGTTGAGTTTACACCAGATTCAGTTGTGGTAAAGGAACTTGATGATGATGCCTTGGTAGCAGTGGGACAAGTCAATGACAACTCAAGGCTTTATTCATTCTCCCACTTTGTGCCAAGTTCACCTTCTAGGGCCTTGCTTACTCATTCAAATTCAGAAAGTAAGCTATGGCATGAGCGGTTTGGTCACCTCAACTACCGCTATCTTCAGCAGCTCAGCACTAAAGACATGGTCACAGGTCTTCCTCGAATCAGTTTTTCAAAGGGTGTATGTTCAGGTTGTTCCATGGGCAAGCATCCCGAAGAGAAGTTTGATAAAGAGAAAACTTGGAGAGCTTTGGAAGTTCTTCAACTTGTTCACAGTGATGTAGCAGGTCCATTTCCAGCACCTTCATTTAGTAAGGCCCGCTATGTTCTTACCTTCATTGATGACTACTCCCGCTTCACTTGGGTCTACTTTCTCATTCATAAGAGTGAAGTATTTGACAGATTTCAAGACTTCAAGACTCGTGTGGAGAAGCAATCAGGGAAAGTGGTCAAGATTCTTCGCACAGATAATGGAAGGGAATATGTGAACAAGAGACTTGAGGATTTTTGTACATTTGTGGGGATTGATCTTCAGCATTCTGTTGCATACACTCCACAGCAGAATGGGGTTGCAGAACGCAAGAATCGAACTCTCAAAGAAATGGCTAGCTATATGATTCATGCACGTTCTCTTGATCCCGCCTTTTGGGCTGAGGCTATCAGTTGTGCCACACACATCTAGAATCGGGTTCCTCACAAAGCTTTACAAGGTATTACTCCTTTTGAAGCTTGGGCTGGTAGGAAACCGATTGTGAGACATTTCAGAGTCTTTGGGTGTCCAGCATGGGCTCGCATACCTCCACAGAAACGCAAGGCATTGGAACCTCAGATTCGACCTTGCATATTTGTTGGATATCCTGAGGGTGTTAAGGCATACAGATTGATGGATCCAGAGGCACATGAGGTATTCATTGAGAGGAGTGTTCACTTTGAAGAAAGCTCTCCTAGCTTAGCCTCTCTACCTCCTCCACCTTCCTCCATTGTGGATAGTGATGTTAGTGATTCAGATGATGAGACTCCCTCAACTCTGACTCGCAGGGTTACACCTCCGCAGGGTCCACTTGCAGTTGAGGAGCCTCGTTCTCCACCTCCACCTAGACCTCGTTGGGCTCGACAGACACTTGAGTCTGCGGGTTCTCTTGTTGGGGATCCTTCGGATACATGGAGAACTCGATCACAACATCAGGATCTTCCACATGCATTCATTGCTACTGCTTCCAATCCACAGACATTTAGGGAAGCATCAGGGGTTCCTGAGTGGGACCAAGCTATGGAGGAAGAGTATAGTTCCTTGATGAGGAACAACACATGGGATCTAGTCCATCTCCCTAAGGGGAGAAAGATGGTTCGATGTAAGTGGATCTATTGGACCAAGTTTGCAGCGGATGGTAGTGTGGATAAGTATAAGGCTCGGCTTGTTGCAAAAGGTTTCTCACAGGTTGCAGGTGTTGACTATACTGAGACCTTTGCACCCGTAGCCAAGATGAACTCCATTCGTTTGACACTTGCTATTGCTGCAGCTCACGGTTGGACTGTACATCAAATGGATGTGAAGAGTGCCTTTCTTCATGGTGATCTTGATGAGGAGATTTATATGGAGCAGCCATAGGGTTTCATCCAGGATACTTCCTTGGTTTGCAGACTAAGGAAATCTCTCTATGGCCTTAAGCAAGCCCCCAGGGCTTGGTATGCCAAGATGGATTCCTTTCTTCTCTCCGCAGGTTTCACCAGGTGTCATTCTGATCCGAATGTCTACATTTTGCGACAGGATGACTCTCACTTGATACTTGTGCTCTATGTTGATGACTTGATCATTACAGGGAGTACTTCATTCATCATTAGCAGGGTCAAATCTGCTTTGCATGACAGATTTTCTATGACTGACTTGGGTCTTTTGCACTACTTTCTAGGGATAGAGATTTCACAGTCACCTTCCGAGATTACTCTATCGCAGCCCAAGTATGCTCTTGATCTACTTGCACGCTTTCATATGGCTGATTGTAAGCCTGCCCCGACTCCCTTTCTTTCAGGAGTCAAGCTTGAGGCTCAGTGTTCTTCTCCACTAGTTGATGCCACTTTGTATCGTCAGCTTGTGGGTAGTCTCATCTACTTGACTCATACACGCCCTGATATTTCATTTGCAGTTGGCATGGTTTCCCGCTTCATGCAGGAACCACATGAGCTTCATTGGAAAGCCGCCAAACGCATTCTACATTACATCCAGGGTACACATCACTATGGGATTCACTATGCAGCAGGCACAGGACTTCGCTTGGTTGGTTACACAGACTCCGATTGGGCTGGCGATCTCATTGATCATAAGTCTACTTCTGGTTACAGTTTTCACCTTGGTTCTGGCCCCATTTGTTGGCAGAGCAAGAAGCAACATGCTATTGCTCTCTCTTTGACTGAGGCTGAGTATCGAGGCGCTGTTAACGCAGCGACTGAGACCATTTGGCTCCAGCAGATTCTCACAGAGTTTGGTTTCACCACTCCACGGCCGACAGTTCTCCATTGTGACAATCAGAGTGCCATTGCCATCTCGAAGAACCCAGTCCAGCATCAGCGGACCAAACACATCGAGATTCATATGCACTATATCCGAGAGCTCATCCAGGAGCAGGTCATTGATTTGCAGTATTGTCCTACAGCAGAGCAGGTTGCTGACATATTCACCAAACCTTTCACCGAGAGTAAGTTCCAGTAGTTGCGAGCTCTTGAGGGTGCGGGATGTGTCATTAGGGGGGGTCAGCTGACTTCTCCTTCCTCTCTTATGGGAGAGACTTTTTCCTCTTTGAGGTTTTTTCCTTCTTCTTTGAGAGTCTTTTGTACATTCATCTCTCTTTTGGGGGGGAGTTTTTTCCCATTGGGTTTTCTCCCTTTCTCCGTTTGTGAGAGATTGCATTGCATTGTTTTGCTTGCATTTGCATGTTGTACATGGGTACTTATCATGGCCTAGTAGCCGGGACCTGTCTTGCATTGTTGACTTGAGTCTTCATTCCCCTAAGTTGCACTTAAGGGGGGGTGTTGGTGTAAATAAATATTCATTATGGATATTATTACACTTAAGTTAACTTAGGATAATGCATCTCATAGTAGTTTGGATATGAGACACTTGGGTGTTTGTGTCACATTGGGATAGTGTGTGTAGGAGAAATTCCACCTTTTATGGTGTTGATCTTGTTATTTCACTATCATATCCACTTATTGTGGAGTGATAATTCCACCTTCGGTGGGTGATCCACCTCATGTGGAATATTATATTATTTCTCCTACCTACCCACACCTATTTCCTACCTACCTTTGTTTCTCATTGAGCCACATGTCATATTTGTGTGCTCATACATCCATATGGCTTTGCCTATATAAGCAGGCCTCTATTCATTGTATTGGTTAATCCAGTTGATCATTTTTATATTGATGAGAATACAGTTTGTTCTTGTCATTCTATTGTCTCTTTTATGCTTTTCATTGTGCCCTTGATCTTGGCAAAATCCAACAATTTATTTAATTAATTCATTAGTCTTTTCTACCCATGACACATGTCATTCATCTCTTAATTCATACACTACCTACCTCTTTCATTATTTTATTATTTCTTTTACCTACCCTCTAATCATAGCCGACCTCCTTTTACACCTCTCAATCTTATCCCTCCATTTCATATAGTGTCTTCTATATAAGAAGATGCTTCCTTCATTATCAAACCCTAATCGTTCTATGCATTCTAATCATCTTTTATGCACTTGACTACACTACGATCCTACTTGCAACCACATTCCGTTCTTTGTTGAGCTCTTGTGCACATAAAATCTGAGAGCAAATACATCAAACAAGATCAATGGAGATAAGAAGAATGGAGATCCAAACCCTATTGGACATGTGATGGTATAATCTTTGTGATTTCGTTTGATTTGCATTGTCTTAGGTAATCTTCATATGTTATGGTGGATCTTTGTTGTTGTTAGGCTAGGGTTTTGTGGTTGAATTCATTTAGCCTTTCAATATCATTATTATTTTTATCCATCTTCACCATATACATTTTGGCACGCCCCGTGGGACATGGATTTTTGTTAGATCTATGTTTTTTGCAGATTTTTCTAATCCTATATTGTTGTTTTGTAAAACAATTTGGAGAATAACCTTGTGCAGCTAGGGTTTTGGACACAAAATCAAGATCTTAGAGAGATTCGATCATATCTCACAAACGGCTAAGAAATTTTGCACCAAATTTTTTTTCCAGGTTGAAAAAAGTATCAAGAGCTCTCAATCCAAAATTCAGAATTTTTGGAGGACATTTTCATTTTCTATGAATTTTTTATGATTTTTCATAAAAAATTAATTTTAAGAGCAAATGAGAGACTTTTTCGGATTTTCTTACATTTTTGGAAATCTCTCATAATTATACATAGGATCTGTTCTTTGTGATTTTAATTTTGATGCAAAATATTTCCCTAAAAATTGGATCTTTAAAAATTAGGGTTTTTCCTTATTTTGATCAGATCTCACAAACGACTTCGAATTTGACATCAAATTTTTTGTGCAGGTCAAGAAAAGTATCAGAAAGATTTACTAAAATTTTTAGATTTTTTGGATCGATTTTGCATTTTATATGAATTTTTTATGATTTTTCATAAAAAAATAATTTTGAGAGCAAATTAGCGAATTTTTCAGATTTTCTTACATTTTTGGAAATATCTCAGAATTATACCTAGGATCTGTTCTTTGTGATTTTAAATTTGATGCAAAATCATTCCTCAAAAATCAGATCTTTGAAAATTAGGGTTTTGCATTATTTTACTCATATCTCACAAACTGCTTGGATTTGTTGCAGAAATTTTTTTATGCAGGTTTGGAAGACCATCAGGACTCTCCAGTAAAAATTTCAGATTTTTTGGATCGATTTTTTATTTTATATGAATTTTTTATGATTTTTCATCAAAAAATAATTTTTGGAGCAAATTAGCAAATTTTTTGGATTTTCTTACATTTTTGGAAATCTCTTGAAATTTTACATGTGGTCTTTTTTTTATGATGAATCAGATCTTTGAATTGGTCAACAAAACACATTGTTGAAGGCCCCTATTTCACAAAGTCTTTTGGATCTAAAATTTACCTAACTCGTGTGCTTGCAGGAAGGGGTGATCATTTGAAACAATCCAAACTACTAATAAATCTTTGTTGCAGGTCCTTGGCAAGGGTTTTTGGATTTTTATTGTGTGTCTTGTTTTCATAGACTAGCAAACACTTCAATTGGTGCACTAAAATTGAATCATTGTCTTTTGTATCTTGAGCAATAGACTCTTTTTGTTTAATCTTTAGAGGGCCTATCTTCCCGTGTGGTCATTAGGACTACTAGTGAGAAGAGAATGACCCAAGTGGTAGCGAGGAAAACCCACCTCTTCTGAACCACTATAAACAACTGTATTCATGGTGAAAACTATAGATAACATGTGCTGATTAGTTCATACCGACACTATGTCTCCCCATAAACCTGTTTGATCAAATTTATTTGATCAGTTGTAGGGCATAACCCCTACCGACTGGGAGTCTTCTGTATTTACAGAGCTGAAAGTGCCGCATGTATGGCCACACGAGCAGATGCCCTTACTAGCACCTTTTTGTTTTAGAAGCCCAAATCCTTCTAGTTGTTGGGGCAGGAGGTCGGACCTCTAGTAGCGGCCCACACACATATGGTTCTTAGTAGAGATACAAAGTTCGCCATGGGGAGTTTTCGTGGGGACTGATGATTGGCTGACCCGAGAAGTGAGTGCCAAGGGTGGAACTAGTGAGGTCAAGCATCTAAGTATCCGCTCTGAATAGCGTAGCCTCGGGGGTAAAACCCCATGTGGGATCAACAACTATTGTCTTGGCCAGCCATAAGAATTGTGCTTGACTTATTTTAAACATTCAAAACATTCAAAACCAAACAGCAAAACATTATGTCTTTTGTGTCTTCAAGTGTATGCAAAACATTTTTACATCAAACAACACACTTTTCTTAGAGTCATTTTCAATCTAAACACTTGCAAACATTGAGTCCTCATCAACATTGTGTCCTCTTGTCACGAAAAACAGTCAAACATTTAGATTTGGTCACAATTTCACAAATTGGAAAATTTTTACAGTCCAGCAAACAAGAGCAACCAGTTTTGGAATTCTTGAGCTTCCAGGTTTTCATCTAGCATTCAACTTATCTTTGGGTCTCACAAAATCCATCATTGCTTTACACCTTACATTACATTCACATTTGTTTAAACTTGAGTCAAAAGGTCACTTGCTTGTCCTCACTATACTTTGTCAACACACTACATACAACAACATTTTGCTAAGTGGTCCCTCATCAAGATCTATCACCTTTCGGTCTCATTTGGTCTTACTTAGAGTCAAGGTCAACTTACCTCATCAAGATAAATTATCCTCTCTTTGGAAGTCACACCTACTCTACTACATACATACTTGGTCTTACACTTTGGACATTGCAAGTACACCTCAGATTCATTTAAATTCCATCCAACTCTTGGTCTTCCATACTTTTTCTATTTTTCATCTAGTCTCACACATCTCGGTCAATACCTAGTTCATGGTTGAAACCCATCTTCAAAAATCTAGGAGAGAAACTAAAGAGGCTCAAGAGTCTGCAAACATGAGTTCTTATGAGTATGACAATGATGTCTTTTTCAATTATGATCATACTACATTACCTGACATGGATGCCTATAGAAACATTCCAAATGTTGAGAACATGGACACTACAAACAACAATGATACACACAATGATGATATGGACAACTTTTCTATACATTCAGCAGATGTGGAAGAATCCATTATGAATCCCCATTTCAATCGATTGGTTGAGGAAATATTGAGAAGGGATAGACAATACTTCTTACACATGATGGCACACAGTGGAGCCAGGATACCTCATGATTTTGACATGTCTCAAATAATGGAAAATCGACCTCTGCAACAAACTCACTCCAACATGGATCAAAGAAGGCCTAATAGTGGAGGCAATAGAGGACCACATATGGTACCTGAATCACCATCATCTTTGTTTCAAAAACCAGAGGTCCCACATACACATGGTCAAGCATATGATACTCACTTCGCAGACCATTATGGAAGTCTCATGCAGAGAAATATGCTCAATCACATACCAATGCTAAGGATCAACCACCAAAGCAATTGGATATTCAAAGGCATGCTCAAAATTTGGACACAAGGAAACCCCACGTCAAATTTGGGGGCAACGCATTAGAACATGACATGCCTGTAGAGTATGGTATACATGGACAAAATAGATATTTCATTCCTCAACATGAATCTATACCAAGTGGTCCATATATGCAGCATCACTATAGACCTCCTCCATATGAACATGTGTATGATCAATATCATCCATATATGCAACATGCTCCTCCTCCAATTGGTGCCTCAAGCATGGGGTATGCTCCAAGAAGTCGATCTCCACCTAAGAACAATTTGGAGCAACAAATACACCAAAGCCAACATACACAATGAGAGACATATGTCCTTATCCATTTGACAAGAGCATTCCAATGCCTCCTTTTCCTACACACTTTGTGACGCCTAAATTTGATAAGTATAGAGGAAAAGGGGATCCTAAGGCACACATAAGACAATTTTTCATAGCTTGCATTGAGGTAGCAGTAGAAGAGACATATTTGATGAGATTATTCCCACAAAGCCTAGGTGATCAAGCTATGGAATGGTTCTCCCAACTTCCACCTGGTATTAAGTCATGGGGTGACTTAGCAGAGGCATTTATCCAACATTTCTCCTACAACATAGAGACAGACATATCAGTCACTACTTTGTGCAACACCAAGCAAAAAGAGGGAGAATATTTTGCATCATTATTACAAAGATGGAGAAATCTAGCCAGCATATGCTCTTGTGAAATTCCACAAAAACAAATGGTAGAAATGTTCACCCAGAATGTTAACAAAGACATTGGCTATGATCTAAGAAAAGCTTGTTTGTCCACCTTCAAGGACGTTATTGAAAAAGGCTTAGCGATAGAAAAGGTCCTAATTGAACAAGGAGTCATCAAGATATTCAAGGAAAACAAAGATGACTTTAAAGGAAAAGACAAGCCAAGATTTTGGAATAAAAAAAAGAACACAGTCAATGATGGTGTTGTTGATGCCAACACAATGCGACCCAAATTCATTTTTTCTGGATCAAGTTCTACAAACAATCAAGTGAATACTCAAACAACTTCCAGATCATGAAGGAAGTACACCCCATTGGGAGAACCACTTGAGTCAGTCTTCAAGAAGCTAAGGGCAAACAAGGTAATCACAGTTCTAGATTTTCCTCCATATGAACCAAAGGTTAAACCAAATTGGTGGAACGATGATGAGTATTGTGAATTTCATAAGCGCAAGGGTCATAAGACAGGAAATTGTCATCGACTAAAGAACATCATACAAGATCTCATTGATAGAGGTGACATTGAGATTGAGGGACATTCCTCCAATCAAAAACATGAGATGTTTAAGGAACCATTCACAAAACATGACAAGGGAAAAGCTAAAGCCACAGAGGATCAAACCAACTATACCAGAGCATCCTACAACTATGATTCAACTATCAATCACATCTCGATGGACAATTATGTCTCTACCATTATCATCAAGGACAAAATGTCTGAGAATTCTACCTAGAGACCCAGGATTGTCCTAAAAGGCATTGGATCTTCTTCTGAACCTACCTCTGAATGTCATGTCACAACTCGTCGAGGTAAAATCACTTTGCAAGGTGCTCCAGCCAAGAACACTACCTCCTCATCAACCAAACCTGAGTATGACCTTGTAGAACAGTTAGGGAAGACACCTGCACTCATCTCCATTCTTGAGCTCCTACGTATATCCCCCGCACATAAATCCATTCTTGACAAAATTTTGAGAGACGCTCTTGTTCCTACTGATCTGAACGTGGACCAGTTTCAAGCCATGGTGGGATACCTTTCCATTCCACACTCCCTTACATTCACAGAAGCCGATGACGCCTCTGTAAGTCAGCCACATAATGCACCATTACACATTGAAGCCTTCATACACAAACATAGAATCAAACGAGTCCTGATAGATGGAGGAGCAGGTCTAAACATTTGTACATTGAACATTATTAAACAATTGGGATATTCCGACAAAGCTATGAATTCTACAAACAAAATTACCATCAAGGCATATGATGATGAAGAGCGTTCATCCAAGGGCACAGTCACCTTACCTCTCAGAGTCGAGCCGGTTACAAAGGATGTGGTTTGTCAAGTCCTAGACCTTGATGTCACATACAATATATTACTAGGACGTCCTTGGATTCATGAGATGAGTGCAGTCCCATCTACATATCATCGATGTATCAAGTTTCCACATAATGGAGTTGAAGTGACTGTCAAAGCGGATCCAAATTCATTCATATATTGCAACAATATGCGACATAGATCAAAAATAACAATACCAGTCAATCGAGAAGCTATTCCTTCATCGACATATGTGGATCCAGAATCCTTGAAACCTTCTACATCAAAACAAGCAGAGCTCAAAGAAAATTTCAAGTTTAAAGACATGGGATGTGGTGAGTATATCTTTCATGTTGATCAACTCCCACTATCTCCTAAGACATTCCGTCTACAGGAACAATCTGTAAACAATTTGCAAGGAATTGGGTGTGAACCACCTAGTGTTGTGGCTACTAAGTCTGAATGCAAATCTCCTCTAGTGGTGCAAGCATCTTTTGATATCAATAATCCTAAGAGTGGGTCCAGCAAAGAATCTATTGAGCGTATCGTCAACCCTTTTGAGAACTCACATAGCCTTACCATTTCATCCACTCATTCCATTTCCACTCTGCTTCCAAACTTGGATCAACAAGAATTACAAAAGCCCTTACTCATCAGGGATGAAAAATCAAGCATTGAAAAGAAAAAACTAAAAGTCAAAACTAAAGAAAAGTCCTTTAGTCCAAATCAAAATCAAAAGCTATTGGACTCTGAAAAAATCAAAGTCAAGGATAAAAATCCTATGAAGCAAAAAGAACAAGAGTTGATCTCCCCTGATACCAAAATAACTGGGGGCAAAAGTTCTAAAATTTCAAGTCAAAAAGCATACTTGTTGATCTTAAGTCTCCATCATGCTATCATACTTTCACTTCTTTTCGCAATCATAAGCCTCCATCACTCGTCCACTTGTTCCACGCATCCTTTCCCTTCTGGTGATACATCACTGATCTTTAATGGAACTTCCTCGAAGGACTTTGTTATCAGGGATGCCCAAACTTCTTTAGGTGACACGCATATGGGCCTACGTAGTCCACACACTAGTAATTCTATCTCAGTTCCTTCATCAAGGAAGACAGTCACTCGAGCTACACATCATGCAATCAAGGAACAATGTAATTACAACCATAAAGTCAAGCCTCGCACATTCGAGGTAGGTGATTTGGTTCTCAAGGAAAACCCTAAAAATCAGCAAGACAAAGAGAAGAAGGGCAAGTTCGAACCAAACTGGCTTGGTCCTTATATCATCACAGTAGCATATGGATCTGGGGCATATCAGCTCTCAACTATAGAAGGTGAACCTTTGGAGGATCCTATTAATAGCATGCACCTTCACAGGTTTTACACATAGCTCTTCAGAGTATCCTAATTCAAAAAATACAAAAAAAATTAAAAAATTTAAAAAATACAAAAAAAATCATTACTTGGTGAAAACCTGACAAACAGGCGCCTTATGACACAAAAAACATTGAAAAATAAAAAAAGTAAAGAGAAATAATTTCATCCAATGGTGAAAACCACTTTGGTGGCGCCCTGGGCAAGTACCATGGTGAAAACTGGGTCACCAGTGCCATGTGTAGAGACATTGCTCCTCCCTCCTTCAGGATTCACTTTCATCCTTTCACTTTGCACACACTCACAACCTATTCATCCATAATAAACTTACCCATTCCCATCATGGCTTGTTATTGATCTCCCTAAGATTGGTTAGCCATTCATAATAAACCTCCCTTTTCATCCCCTTCCATCCATAATAAATCAAATCCTATCTGTGGCTAAGGCAAAATCCTACGTCTAGTAATGGGTGTGGAACTGAGAACATCACATGTTTCGAGGAGTACAGTTTCTTCCAGCTTCCTTCAATCTATCTGCGCACAATCCGCAATAAAGCAACATTTGCTTCACAAATCCGCAATAAAGTTTCATCTTCTCCACAATAAAGTATCAGTTTCATGGATTCAGTCAGTTTCAGATGAGACACAACAGCAACAATGGGCTTCAACAAATCAAATCTTTCAACAGACTTAGACAACATTATGGTTCAGTGCTATCTATCCATTTTGTGAAAGTAAACATTGTGACCACAATCAAATAAGACTTATACAAGTGACAAGAGACACTAAACTTGAGGACTATAGTGGATGTTGGTATCGAGTCTTGGTTTTCTTTTGATTTCATCTTTTCTTTTGGTGACATGTCTTTTAGCTTTTCCAGGATGTCTCTAACTAGAGATTCTATCTCCAGGATGTCTTTGACTAGAAAGGCGAGGATGGGGTATCGTCACCTATTTGTATTTGCTATCTGTGGATTGTCTCTTAGTAATGCTATGACTTGTTCAAGGACATGAGGACACTGTGAGTCTAGTGTGAACTGGGGCATTCCTTGTTTGTGACTGTCTTATCTCCATGCAAACAGTTAGAATGACTTTCTGGGTCGAACATATGCCTTGATTGTCATAACCTACTTGCCATAATAAAGCTCAATGATGATAACGCACAAGAAGCTTTTTCACTTTCATATCTTCTATCTTTCATCCCCATTTCTTGATTGACCTCCATCATCCTTCTCGAGTCCGCGTAGCCTACTATCACATGACTGAGTATAATGACACACCAAAAACATTTGCATTTCATGTAGTTGCACCTGCATTACCACATATAAGCATTTCATACATACATATAGATATCACAACTGCATCACATCCTGCACACAACACCTGTTAGCACAATTTACATTTGCATTATCATATTCATCTACATTACATACATTCACATTTGCATCATGCATACACATATAAAACATAAAATAACACAAAAAATATTGCATTTCCTCATGTACATATTTGCATCCATATCATAACCATCACATAGAAACATACATCATGAAACATCTCATCACATAGGTACACATGCATATAGTTGCCGCAAAGATGAATCATCTCATATATATATAAAGTGTCATGATACAATGATGTCAAAATCATATGGCTACAATCACCTGCAGGTGTCTACATCATCATACAAAATGGTACAAAACTGATACAAAGGAACCCACTGATAACTCCTGCCAACACTGTTGGTAGTGCTAATCTTGTCCATGTCATGGTATCCCATGCCACATGTCCCAACCTCATCTCCAATGCCGGATCCTGGAACACTCATCTAAGGGCATCCCTGTCTCCGTCTCGATCGTACGGAATCAGCTCCCCATCAATCGGTATCCGCATAATCCTGTATACATCCTCCAGGGTGACTGTCATCTCACCCATCGGCAAATGAAATGTACATGTCTCGGAGTGCCATCTCTCCGCCAGCGCAGTCAATAGTCCCATGTTCGCCCGAAACTCAGGCACATACAACACATGTCTCAATCCCATAGCCTCGATTGCAGCTCGCTCCTCGGCTGTCAGCTCAGGTCGCAATCTCCGAGTCGATGGGAATCTCTCCCGTGACTCCAACATAGGCAAATACTCTGCAGTCAAGCAAATCAATCATGTCAGTCATCATGGCATTCACTGTTCATCACAAAATGCTACTTTTTTTTTATCTAAGTGCATATGGCATTCTATCCTAGTGACACTCACTGTTCACCACAAAGTGTTGATTCTATCCTAGTGACATTCACTGTTCATCACAAAGTGTTGCTTCTATCCTAGTGACACTCACTGTTCATCACAAAGTGTTGCTTCTATCCTAGTGGTACTCCCTGTTCATCACAAAGTACTACGTGTTTGGCACTCTCTGTTCATCACAAAGTGCTGCTCACATTTGCACTCATTGTTCATCACAAAGTGCTACTCATATTTTAGTACTCCCTGTTCATCACAAAGTACTATATCTTGGTACTAACTGTTCATCACAAAGTGCCTTGATCTATCTTATCCTAGGGTCTATGCTTGAGTGAATCCTCTTGAGAAGTTTCCTAATTGGCAACGTATGTTCTATCACAGAATTGTCAATCCTAGCCCTATTTGTTATCCTAGTCTTCCCTAGAGGACCTTCTTGAGTGTATCCTCTCAGCAGCTTATCCAATCGACAACATATATTCATCATAGAACTGCCGATTTGACCTAGAAGACAAAAATTCATATTTTTGGACACAAACGCGCTTTCCTGACATAAACACGCATTTATTACATTACCTAGTATGCATTAATGACAACAATAAATGCAACAAAGTACAAGAAGGTTTTGTGGTACTTACTGGCTCTCCTGCCTCTGCTGGCCTCTGGAATCGACGAACGCGGTCAAATCTTTGAACAAAAGCCATCGCTGCTGACTGCTACTGCTCTTTTCTCTCTCTGCACTCTAATCTCGTGGATGTGTGGATGACAATGAGGATGTATTTCCCCTGTGGTCTATCTTATAAACTACCCTAGCCCTAGCCCTTGCCTCCCGAGTCAGTCTTCATTATCCCGTGACTCTGTCACTTTATCCGGTTAATCCATTCTATACTGTCTTTCTTATCGAGAGATTGTCTGCAATCTTTTCAAACATTTTCATCCAATCTCTCGAGGGGGCATATCATTCCCATCTTGGGGCAAATTTGTATCAGTTCATATTATCTTCTTTGAAACAACGCGACAAGCCGCATTGTCTCAAAGAGGGGCAAAATGTAGACACCTAAAATTGTCATGTCTAATTAAATAAATATTTTATTTATTTAATTATCTAAGCTTAATTCTTCTATTAATTAAATAAATGTTTATTTATTTAATTAATTCATTTATCCTCTTCTAGCCTTATTTCTCATTTAAATAAATACATTTATTTATTTAAATTATCCTTTTCCTAAATTAAATAAATATTTTTATTTATTTAATTATCCCACTTCTTCTATTAATTAAATAAATCTTTATTTATTTAATTAATTCATTAGTCTTTTCTACCCATGACACATGTCATTCATCTCTTAATTCATACACTACCTACCCCTTTCATTATTTTATTATTTCTTTTACCTACCCTCTAATCATAGTCGACCTCCTTTTACACCTCTCAATCTTATCCCTCCATTTCATATAGTGTCTTCTATATAAGGAGATGCTTCCTTCATTATCAAACCCTAATCGTTCTATGCATTCTAATCATCTTTTATGCACTTGACTACACTACGATCCTACTTGCAACCACATTCCGTTCTTTATTGAGCTCTTGTGCACATAAAATCTGAGAGCAAATACATCAAACAAGATCAATGGAGATAGGAAGAATGGAGATCCAAACCCTATTGGACATGTGATGGTATAATCTTTGTGATTTCGTTTTGATTTGCATTGTCTTAGGTAATCTTCATATGTTATGGTGGATCTTTGTTGTTGTTAGGCTAGGGTTTTGTGGTTGAATTCATTTAGCCTTTCAATATCGTTATTATTTTTATCCATCTTCACCATATACATTCTTAATAAAGTTTTTTTTTTGGGCATAATAAATTGTTGGTTTTTTTAGATTTTAAAAATCTTTTAAAAACACAAATATCATGGAATAAGTCAAATTGGGAACATAATTTTTTCTTGTCACTTCATACCTGGCTTGCAGTGCTTCCAACCGACAGTCAAGGGAGGGGGTGATTTGCTCCTTTATATCTCTTAGCCACATCCCAATTGGAGGCATCTTCATCTGCAGTATTCTACAGGGCTTCTTTATTGGTGGCATCATTTTCATGTTTCCACATTTGAATATTTTATCATGATGTATGCTCTTGCATGAGCAATGTTGTACTTGCACTATCATAAAGTGCCACACCTCTTTGTATCTTGTCATTGTTGACTATTTGATGTAATCCTCTTGTACACGTAGATTAAGAATATCTTGTGAGACTTGGTGCATGACTCCAGTTGAGACTTAGATTGTACACATTTGTGCATGGCTCCTGTGAGACTTGGATTGTACCAGTATTTCTGCCACTTATGAGTATCCAGATCATGCTCAAAGCAGGTTGTCTCCATGCCTGATCTTCATTTTGTTGCAGCGAGCAATTCATCATCATCGACTTGGTACCTGGTTTTGTCACACTTTGACATTATTTGTGCAGCGTTGTGCCTCTTCCTTCCTTATGGGGAGGTATTTTGGTCAACATCATTGGACCATCTTTGCAAGAGATTCGACATCGAGGGAGGGCTTCATGGTCTCTTTGTCTCTCTTATGGGGGGGGACATATTTTTGATCTTCTCATTCATCATTGAGAGCATTATGTGCTTTCATCATCTCTCTTTTGGGGGAGGGTTTTTTCTCATTGGCTTTTTCTCTCTTTCTCCATTTATGGGAGATTGCATTTGCATTTGTACATGGGTACCTGACATGGCCTTGTAGCTGAGACCCATCTTGCATTGCTTAGTTGCATTGTAGACTTTAGTGCATTCCCCTAAGTTGCACCTAAGGGGGGGTGTTGGTGTAAATAATTATTCATCATGGATATTATTAAACCTTACTTAAGTTTACTTAGGAAATGCATTTCATAGTAGTTTGGGTATGAGACACTTGGGTGTTTGTGCCACATTGGGATAGTGTGTGTAGTAGAATTTCCACCTTTTATGGTGTTGATCTTATATTGTTGTTACATTCCACCTCATGTAGAATATTTTATTGTTTCTCCTACCTACCACACATATTTCCTACCTACCCTTGTTTCTTATTGAGCCACATGTCATGTTTGTGTGCTCACATATCCCCAACCTTGCCTATATAAGCATACTCATCTACATTGTTTGTATGAGCAATCAATCAACATCTTGTAATGATCTAGTTGATCATATTTTGCATCTTGATAGAATACAGTTTATTCCTATCATATATTTTGTCTCTCTTATTTGTGCTTTCCATTGCCTCTTGATCTTGGCAAAATCTTACAATATCTATATCTATTGGCCTCTCTATTCTATATCTCCATATTTCTTCTTCCTCCTTTTTTAATTTCTACTCTAAACTAACCACACTATATTTCTATATCTCCATATTTATTATTCCTTCTTTTTAGTCGATAGACTTATTGTGTGGGGTTTTCAACAAAACTTGTCTCACACTAGTGTATGGTATTCTTTTGCTAGTTTATGGTTTTCTTCTTTGTTGTCCGGTAGAAAACCTCTCTTTTGACTGCTAAACTTCGTCAGAAAGCAAGTTGGGAAATTATATGTAGATTTCCAATCAAATTAGATTTCCAATAGATCAAATCAAATCTTAGACTTAAATCAAATCTTTATCAACTCACGTCTAATCTCTGTAAAGAAAGATAGCTTTGAATGAAGAAACATGGTCAAAATACAAGCTTAGAAATTGAATACACATTTAAATCAAATCAAATTTGATCTCCAAATCAAATAAGAAGTGCAAAACCCACTGATGGTATAAGACTTCTTCACAAAAATTTCTCTACATTAATTAACCCTTCCTTTGTTCTCTTTGCTTTGTTTGTGTTCAGGTTTCTAATTCTCGTCTCTGTTTTATTCACTTGCACAACCCCCTTCCTTGCTGACGGACCACACCTTTCTCCCTTTGCACTTGTCCATATCTTCCACTAGGCCATTGCTAGTCCTTTAGGTCGATGCCCTTTACAAACAATACCTCCCCCTTCTTCTCACTCACACAACACTTGACTTGGCATTCAACCCATCCCACTTAACACTCTATTTTGCCTCTTATAAGCTGCAATGTAATCAAACTAGTCTTCTTGATGACTTTTCTGCTCCTCTTCACCAATTCCTATCGGTCTCTCATCCTCTTTTTCTAACTTAACTTTTTATTTCCTTAAGTGTAATAATGGGCAACACTCTTACAACAGTGAATTCAATGCCGATCTCCCCCACCACGACTTCATTCTTCTAATATTACCTTTCCCGTGGATGATAAACTGCAACACATATCCAAACACTAACCAAATCTAAACGAAATACATATTGAACAAAAAAAAGAATTGTCAAACAAGAGCTGATAATTGGTTGAATATCTTACCAGTGTGCGATGCCCTACCAACGTGCCAGAGCTAGCAAAAAACTACACCGCCCTTGGTGTGAACAATGTCCACAACCTTTTTCCACGCCTTTACTTTCTCTTCATTGAAAATACTAGGAGAATGTGGAAACCTACAAGAAAAGATCTCGTCAATAACCCTACTTCAATTAGAATATATTCATTAATATTTTGATTTTAGCTTTACATGCCCAATAGCTTGGGGTGAGACTATGTTAGCTTCTAAGATGAGAAGACCTCATTTAGTGGTCCTCCCTGTAAAATTTTGCAGCTTTAACTGCACAAAAAAGAATAGATCGGGCTAGAAAGAAAATTGTATTAATCATATTGTCAATTACATTATTCAAATGCATATTTATACAAAGAGAACCACCATCACAAGAGCTGAAATTACGATGAAGAGATGAGTTGGTAAAACCAATGCTCATGGTAAAACCAATGCATGAGTGCCTGTTACAGTGGAACAAATGTTTTTTCGTAAATCACGGGCACCAAATTGTTGCATGTGCTAACACAGCCTTACCACAACCTTAGTTGGAGTTAACATTACAACACCCCCCTTAATTACAACTAAGGAGAAAAGAAAAAGAAAAGAAAGAGGAAAGAGGGAAAACCCAATGGGAACAAAACCCCCCCTCAGATTTTACACTAATTTTGCATTACACTTACTATGTTGCCCTTCATTAGAAGAAGGTCTTGCATAAAGTGAAACTGAAAAGATAGGTGGCATGGAAGACCATTTATCCTCCCACAATATACAGACAATGGTAGATGCTTGAATGATCAAAACTGGATGCAAAAGATGGTCCACGATCGTCCAACAACATTCCTCCCCTTAGGAAGAAACAAAACCAAAAATGTATGAATGAAGACTCTCAAATCTTGAAATGAATATGTAGGAAGAAATCTCAAGATGTATGATGTCTGTGAAAATCAATGTAGATCACAGTCCAAAGGCAATGATGATCCCTCCAAATTATGCTTAAGTGTCTCTAAGCCAATGCCAAAATGTGACAAATGTTGATAAGATAAATCAGGTACCATAGAATATTCAGGTACAGTGGCCACAGATGTATGGTAATAGCAGGACCAATGAGAATCAGGTACTGCAATAATAGAAGCAAATATAGGCAAAGAGATAGCAAGAAGGTCTAAAGATGATCCCATATCATCAATAGAAGATGAATAAACTCCATAAGAGCTATTAGAAAAGAGGGTATGAAGATCCTCAATGGTGTCCTCCAAATCGACAATGTGGGATTCTACAAACAAGAAGGCAATGTCTGGTAGAATCATATATCGCTCATCAAGTAGACAATAATCAACCTATTGAAAAGAATTTGTTATGGAGAAGCCAAGATCTCTTTCAAACTCGCAGGGTGAACCCACAATAGTGGGTTACACTTTTTTGGATGAAGAAAATTGCACTTGTTTGTCGAAAACATAATTTTCAAACTTTCGATCAAATGCCATGTTCGATCAGACCCAAAAAATTATTCGATTGAAAGTATTATTTTAAATACGTTGGATCGAATATAAAATTATTAAGAAAGGGGGTTCGATTAAACCTACGTTCAATCAAAACCTCCTTTTTTATGGTTTTTTAAACAATAACATGGTAGTTATGGTTTGACTGAACCCATTTCGATAGAACATATGTTCTATCAAATCCCCCAGCTAGAGATCTCCCCCCCAAATTGATGTAGGAGCATCCCCAGTTCTTGGCAATCTTGCATCAACCAAAAATATTTCTTTTTCTATTTGTTTTATGTTTTGCATTTTCAGAAATCCTTTCTATATTTTCTTGCATTGGCTCACCGGGTCTTGTGGAGCTGGATTTTGCTTGAGGACATGATCATCTTCCTTATTCCTAAACCATGGAGCATTTAGATCATTAAACTGCAAGTTATCGATTCTGGATTATGAGATAGTTTTTTGGTACCAGAACCACTTGGACCTATTTAGTATTGGTGAATCTTGTGGATCCTTTATGTGGCTTGCGGAGCCCCAGTTCATTGATTTTGATGTTCCTTGACATGTGGCCGACCTTCCTTATGATCCACACTTCATCCTTTGGATTTTCTGAAGGAATCTCTTTGGCAGAGGTCGATATGGTGTTTTACACGTTTGATCTTTTCCTTCGACATTTGATCCCTTTTTGGGTCGACTGGATCTCCTTGGACAATATAAATCAATGTAATTAAGCATCATAATTTAGTTGGATAGAACATAGAAGATATATCCTAAGATTTAGAAGCCCAAAGTTGACTGACTCTATAATTGAGCATGTATGTAGCAGGTCGGTGAGCCAAACCTTGTAACCCAGATGTTATCGGTTATCTGTAATTAGTTTTCATGATCTAATTCATTCAGTTATGCATTGCCTTCATCATATACTCTCGGTTCTATTGTGTTTACTCTTGTTTCTCGGTCCAGATTGATCTGTTTGAGGTCCCTCCTAAATGGTGGCCACACCAAGTGGTATCAAAGCAAGATTTCATTTCAAAGTTTGCTTTGTCTAGAATTTTTTTTTTGTAGGGTGGCAGATTGTGGATCCAACCTGTAGCTGCAGAGGACTGGTGTAAAGATGTAGCACAGACACTGCTGTGATGGAAATGTTGAGAGGCATTGCAGCCTAGTTGGAAGCTATTGAGACAACCTAGAGAAGAGGTAGACCTATTGAAGATGTGAGCAAAGATGATGAAGAAGAAGAACTGATAGAACAATTAGCAAATCCATCGGCGATCGATCCAGATGAAGAGAGGTTCTTGAGGGTTTTAAGTAGGGCGAATACCAAACCACATTTTACCCCACAAGAGTATGATGCTAAGTTGGATTCAGATGAATTAACGGATTGGATATCTAAGATGGAGAAGTATTTTGATTTTGAGAATACCGCAAAGGAAATAAAGGTGAAATATGCCCATACCCGGTTGAAAGGTCATACATCTCTTTGGTGGGAGCATTTGCAAGTTGATAGACAAAGAAGAGGTAAAGAGAAGATCAAATCACGGGAGCGGATGGTTGCTAAGTTAAAATCAAAGTTTATGCTAGCTGATTATCAAGTAAATTTATTTTGAAAGTTGCAGAACTTCAAGCAGAAGGAATCTAGTGTGAAGGACTATACCGAAGAATTATACAAGTTGAATATCAGATCCAAACATGTCAATGAGGAGGTTGAGCAAGCTGCAAGATATTTGAGTGGATTGCAGATGTCTATACAAGATGAACTCAGTTTGATCAAGTTGCAGAGTATTGAAGAAGCTTACCAATATGCCCTGAAAGTATAAGAGAAGTTGAACAAAAGATATGAGCAGAGACAGTGAGGTAGAGGTGGAAGGTTTTTCGAAGGTATATTTCAAGGAGGAAGAGGATATTTCAGAGGAAGAGGAACCTACACAAATCAGAACAAGGACAAGGAAGTAAGCAAAAATGGTAGTTCATACTAGAATGATGCAGAGGTCTTCAGCAATAGTGTGACAAACCCCACACACTATCTCACCTTTCACTCTCACATTCTCAAGCCTATGAAGGCCTCAACTTACACCAAAACAAAAACTTGAACTTTATCCCTCACAAGGGTTGGCAAACACCTTCACTAAGCCCCTAGGGTCTCACAAGACCTTCCACACCCTTCTTATTGATGGAAAAAAGGTTCCATAGGATCAAATGATAATAGACTTCACCTACTGACATTGGTAGATACAACAAGGCTCATTCACACCGGCATCCAGTTTACACCGACAGAAGATTATACCGACATTCTAGGTCGACTTGACAATAAATATTGTTTATGTGAAATAGATTTTAATGTAAATTATAATTTTATTTTCAAATGCCCTTTTGGAACTTCTCTCAAAATCCATAGAACCAGATCCCCAACTTGCTCCGGTACTCCTAGACACCTACTTGGGTCACAGACCTAGTTGATCAAATTAGGCTTGGGTTACAAAGGAAGTGTATGGGAATGAGACCACAAGGAAGATCCAATGCTTCAGAGGAATTGTCTAATGTCTGAATGTACCAATTCAACCATCTAACTCCTTCTTCCAATGTCTAGCATCGTGCAATCCATCAATTCTTGACTGTACTAGTCTAAACCCTTACAAAGTTTAAGCTAGGGCTTGGTGGTCAAAATACCAATCCAACTCCCCTGATCTCACCCCTTTGGAATCTCACAATACACCCTCCTAACTTGCATCCTACCAAATTTCATTGAGATCCAATGACTAGATTGCAAGTTAGGGCCTCATCTTTGAAACACCCTATGGAAATTAAGGGTTTTCAGACTTGCAGAAGCAAATTGTCAATATCTCCTCCCAAACACCACTTCAAGGGGTTAGAATAGATTCATATGAAAGATTATTCAGTGTTCTATTGTACCAAGGCAATTTTTTACAAAATCATTCAATGTTCTGTACGTACAGTATGGAAAAGTAACAGAATTAAGGCAAAATCAGATTTGTTTCATTTCATACTCTCCACCAAACTTCTCCAAATCGTTTTGTGCCTTCAACAAAAATTTATCATCAGTTGTACAAGCACAAATAGGATTCTCTCAATGAACACAACCAAATTTGAAATGGTTGTGACCATTGGAAAGAGGTTACATTCCAACCGACAACTTTTCAAAAGTTGCTTTGACAATAATGACAACTTTTATGCAACTTTGAATTCCTAAGCACCTAAACCATACCAAACATATCTAAGGACATCATTAACCTTTAAAACACCTAAGACAACATTCTAGGATCATAAACACAAAATTTCCTGATTCAAGCCCACGTGGCCTAATAGACCTCTAGGCTTATATGTGCACCCGAGAGGTTATTGACCACACAAATATATTTTATTACATCTAGGGTGATCCTTGACATCCAACCCATTATGACAACACAAGTAAACACAAAACAAACACTAGACACCCCTATTGGCATGAAAACACCATGAAAAGAAGAGGTGCCCTGCACCATACTCCCCGAGCTAAAGAAACTCAAGTCCTTTGAGTGGGTATGTCTGCAATTTTGGTTCCTATCGTCTAAATGGATTCTGAGGTCATCCATGTAGCATCTTCTAAAGGTTGATTCCTCCATTTGACCAAATATTCCAAATAAGTCTTCCTCCTTGTTTGCTTGTTGACTTGTTGATCCAAACCACACTCAAAATCTGGTTTGGGTTGTGTGGGAAGTCATTATATCATGTCTATAATAAAGGAATCAGATTGACCTGCATCACAAACATCATCAACAACACCCTTATATGCATATATATCAACAACATTAAATATAGGTGATAGTCCCACATCCGGGGGTAGATCTATTTTGTATGCATTGTTCCCACATCTTTTGAGGACCTTGAAAGGACCTATCTTCTTCACGAGTAGCTTGGTATATTTCTCCTTAGGGAGTCTTTCTTTGTTGAGATGAATCATCACCATATCTCCCACCTTAAATTGAACATCTCTCCTTTTGAGGTTTGTTGCTTCCTTGTATTTCTTAGAGGTATGAATCAATTTATCTCTGACTTGTTGGTGTATATCCTTCATGACTTCAACAAAGTCATCTGCCTGAGCACTCCTTCTATCAATATTCTTCGCATCTCTAAGTTCAAGAATACCCCTTGGATGTGTACCATACACAATTTGGAAAGGACTTAACTCTATACTTCTGTTCACAGAGTCATTATAGGAAAATTTTGTCTGTGGGAGAATGGTATCCCAAGTAGTTCCATGCTCCTTGGTCAAGCACCTTAACAAGTTTCCAAGGGACCTATTTATTACCTCAGTCTACCCATCAAATTGAGGGTGATAAGTAGAAGAGAAACACAAGTTAGTCCCCAACTTATGCCACAACGTTCTCCAAAAGTGTCCTAAAAACTTAGGATCTCTGTCCAAGATAATGCTCAAGGGTAACCCATGAAGTCTGACAATTTCCTTGAAGAATAACCCTGCAATATTAGAAGCATCATGTGTAATCTTACATGGTAAGAAGTGTGCCATCTTTGAAAACCGGTCTACCACAACATACACTATCGTAACCTGATTTAGTCCTAGGAAGGCCTAAGACAAAATCCATACTAACTGAATCCCAAGATTTGGTAGGGATTGGTAAAGGAGTATAGAGGCCTGCATTTGAACTTGTACCTTTAGCTCTTTGACACACCACACACTCTGAAACAAATTTCCTCACATCTTCTTGCATTCTTGGCCAAAAATAAAACCTTCTAACCAACTCAAGTGTCTTATCAAGTCCAAAATGTCCTGATAAACTCCTACAATGCTTTTCCGTGACAATATTCTCCCTCATTGAGCAATTAGGGATACAAAGTTGACTACCCTTGAAAAGTAAATCTTTTTGAAGTGTATACTCAGAAAAAATTAATATGATACCTTTCATTCATAGCTTGACATACCTCATAAGCCTCCTTAAAATCCACATCTTCTTGGTACATGTCCTTCATAGCAGTGATTCCCATGCTTTCTAATTGAATCTCTTGGATTACCAAGTTCCTCCTACTAAGGGCATCTGCAACTTTCTTGGCCACTTCCTTCTTATGCTTGATAGTGAATGTGAAAGCTTGAAGATACTCCATCCATTTCATGTGCCTGTGATTGAGTTTCTCCTGCCTGTTCGAGAAGCTTAAAGCATGGTTGTCAGTATAAACAATAAATTTTGTAGGTAATAATTAGTGTCTCCATTTCCCGAGAGATTGTGCCAAAGCATACATCTCTAGATCATAGATTGAATATTTTTGTTTTGCTTCATTTAACTTCTCATTAAAAAAGGCCATAGGCCTACCCTCTTGAATCAAGACTCCTCCTAAAGCTTTCTTAGATGCATCACATTCAATAGTGAATAGCTTATGAAAATCAGGAAGGACTAAGATGGGTTGCTCTGCAATCTTTGTTTTCAAATACTGAAAAGACTTGTTAGCTTCATCATTCCAAGAAAATTGACACTTTCTTCCACCCTTGATGGTATCTATTATAGGAACACTAACCCCACTAAAATTTCTTATAAAATTTCTATAAAAGATTGCTAAGCCATGAAAACTTTTTACCTCACTTGCAGATTTAGGTGTGGGCCAATTGAGGATTGCCTCCAACTTAGATGGGTCTATTCTCAGATTACCTTTGGAAACAACAAATCCAAGAAACACCAATTGCTCCTGCAAGAAAACACACTTGTCCAAGTTGACCTTCAACTGCTCCTCATGAAACCTTTTCAATACAAAATCCAAGTGCATCAAATGTTTATTTTTATCCTTACTGAAAATCAGTATATCATCCAAGTATACTACCAGAAAATGATTGATAAAGGGCTTGATAACCTCATTCGTTAACCTCATAAATGTACTAGGAGCATTGGAAAGCCCAAATGGCATTACCATCCATTCAAACAAGCCTTCATTGGTCTTAAATGTTGTCTTCCATTGGTCTCCATCTCTGATCCTAATTTGGTGATAACCACTTTTCATGTCTATTTTGGAGTAGTACTTGGCCCCTCCTAGACAATCCATCAAATCCTCTATTCTCAACATTGGGAACCTATATTTTATTGTTATCCTATTGATAGCCCTAGAGTCTATACACAACCTCCATGTTCCTTCTTTCTTAGGAGCTAGCATTGTCGGAACTGCACATGGGCTTATACTCTTTCTAATGAACCCTTTCTCAAGTAAATCTTGGATCTGTCTTGCAACTTCTGCATTTTGTTCAGGGGTTAGTTTATAGGCTACCTTGTTAGGTAGTATAGCACCTGGTATAAGGTCTATGTAATGACTGATTTCTCTTTGAGGAGGTAGAGTATATGTGGTAATGTCTGCAACAATTCCCTTATACTTATCTAGTAGATCCTGAACCTCCTTAAGCCCAACTTTTCCTTTTACCTCATGGCTCTTAGGTTGCTTCTCAGGTTCGTCCCTAGGCTTGACAACCATGGCAAAGCAAGGAGTATCCTTCTCCTTCAAATCCCTCATGAATTCTTTCTCATCTACTAGCATGACACTAGTCACAATGCGTTTATCCTTATTGTCATCCGGGAGAGGGGGTCATGGTTAAGTTCTTTGTTTTTTTGGTGATGGTGTAGACATTATTTCTACCCTCATTCCTAGCATCCACATCATATTGCCAAGGCCTACCAAGTAATAAATGACAAGCATCCATTTCTACCACATCACACAACACTCTATCCTTATATTCACCAATTGAGAAGTCTACCCACACTTGTTCACTAATCAACACTTGTCGTCCCTTATTCACCAAGATACCTTGTAGGGATAGGGATGAGGTACTCGTTGCAAGTTGAGATTGGTGACCATGTCAATAGAAGCTATGTAATATATGGACCCGAAATCTACAATGACCCTACAAACTTTACCTTGTACCTTGCAGGTGGTTTTGAAAAGAGATCTCCTCTGAGGTGGTTCTTTGTTGATTGGTTCCTTCAAGATTGTCATTTTCATCATCAAGAGCTCTCCTTGCTCTAGGTTTGCAGGTCTTGAAGTTTATGTGTGGTAGGAGGTCATGCTCTGACTATCTTCCTCTAGAATCAAATGTGCTCTTCTTTCACCCCCTTGACCACCATTCCCTTGCTTCTGTGGACACCTAAAGGATTGATGTCCCACCTGGTTACAAGAGAAACACCTACCAGTGAAAAAACTAGGTCCTCTTCCCCCAAATATTTCTCTTCCATTTGCTCTTCTTCCTCAAAAAATACCTCTATTCCCTGATTCTCCATCATGTTCCTGACTGCTTGTTTCTCCTTGGGGTTTAGGGTATGATCCTCTACCATTAAATCTACCCTTACCTCTAAAATTTGTACCCCTTCCTCTATTATGGTGTTCTCCTCACCTCTTTTGCTTCTCCTCAATCCTAAGTGCCATTTGATAACACTTATGCACCGATTCAAGATTAAACAAACTCAATTTATCTTGAATGTTGAACTTAAGGCCATTCATGTACCTTGCTAACTTTTGTGTCTTACTCTTCGGTATCTTTGCTTTGAGTGTCATTCTGTGGAACTCCTCGGTGTAAGCACTGACATCCAAATCCCTTTGCCTCAAATTTTGTAGTTTCTTATGTAGGATTATCTCATAATCCTCAAGGACAAATTATTTCTTGACTTCTGACACCATCCTCTTCCATGAAGTGATGGGCTTCTTACCTTCCACCATTATTTCCCTTTGTAGGACATTCCACCAACTAAGGGTAGGACCCTTCAATTTTGACTTCACCACCTTTACTCTTTGGTTATCCTTCACCTCCTCATATTCAAAATAGTTTTCTAAGGCCTAAATCTAGTCCATGCACTCCTCTAGATTCATCTTCCCTTGAATCATAGGTAATTCTTCCTTAGTGTCTCTTCCACCTACTCTCTTAAGGGCTTCAATGAATTGCCTTTGATCTATAGGTACAACTGGGTTCTCTCCTTGTTCTTCTTCTTCTTCCTTAGAGTCTGAGCCAACTTCCTTCCCAACCTGATCCTTCTTCAACTTTGCTAGCTCTGCTTCCATCCTTTTGTTCTTGGCTACTTTCTCCCTCACTATCCTAGCCAATTCTACATTGGTGACTCAAGAGGGTATCTCCTCTTCACTTTGTCCCTCTGTCCGATCTCCCATGGTTCAAACTCTTCCCAAGGTCTTCTAGAGCTCTAATACCAGTTGATGCAAAGGTCTTTAGCAGTAGTGTGGAAAACCCCACACACTCTCTCACCTTTAATTCTCACAATCTCAAGCCTATGAAGGCCTCAACTCACACCAAAACTTGAACTTTATCCCCTCACAAGGGTTGGCAAACACCTTCACTAAGCCCTCAGGGTTTCACGAGACCTTCCACACCCTTCTTACTGATGGCAACAAGGTTCCACAAGATCAATCGGCAATAGAATTCACCTACCAGCCATAGACTTCACCTACTGGTATCGACAGATACAACAAGGCTCATTCACACCGACTTCCAATTTACACCGACAAAAGATTATATCGGCATTCTAGGTCAACTTGACAATAAATATTGTTTATGTGAAATATATTGTAGTATAAATTATAATTGGATTTTCAAATACCCTTTTGGAACTTCTCTCAGACTCCAAAGAACCAGTTCCCCAACTTGCTCGGACACTCCTAAACACCTACTTGGGTCACAGACCTAGTTGATCAAATTAGGCCTGGGTTACAAAGGAAGTGTATGGGAATGGGACCACAAGGAAGATCAAATGCTTTAAAGGAACTGTCTAATGTCTGAATGTACCAATTCAACTATCTAACTCCTTCTTCTAATGTTTGGCATCATGTAATCCATCAATTATTGATTGTACTAGTCTAAACCCTTACAAAGTTTAGGCTAGGGCTTGGTGGTAAAAATACCAATCCAGCTCCCTTGATCTCACCCCTTTGTAATCTCATAATACACCCTCCTAAATTGAATCCTACCAAAGACAATTGAGAGTCAATGACTAGATTGCAAGTTAGGGCCTTGTCTTTGCAACACCCTAGAGAAATTAAGGGTTTTCAGACTTGCATAAGCAAATTGTCGATATCTCCTCCCAAACACCACTTCAAGGGGTCAGACCAGATTCATATGAAATATTATTTAGTGTTCTACTGTACCAAGCCAATTTTTTACAAAATCATTCAATGTTTTGTACGGACAAAACATAAAAGTAACGGAATTCAGGCAAAATTAGATTTGTTTCATTTCATACTCTCCACCAAACTTCTCCAAATTGTTTCATGCCTTCAACCAACCTTTCTCATTGGTTGTACAAGCACAAATGGGCTCCTCTCAATGACCACAAACAACTTTGAAATGGTTGTGACCGTTGGAAAGAGGTTACATTCCAATCGACAACTTTTCAAAAGTTGCTTTGACAACAATGACAACTTTTCTGCAACTTTGAATTCCTAAGCACCTAAACCTTACCAAACATATCTAAAGACATCATTAATATTTAAAACACCTAACACAACATTCTAGTATCATAAACACAAAATTCCATGATTCAAGCCCACGTGGCCTAATAGACCTCTAGGCTTATATGTGCACCTGAGAGGTTATTGACCACACAAAGACATTTTATTACATCTAGGGTGATCCTTGAGATCCAACCCATTATGACAACATAAGTAAACATAAAACAAACACTAGAGACCCCTAATGACATGAAAACACTATGAAAAGAAGATGTGCCCTGCACCACAGAAGGATGATAAAAATTTATACCAGAGGAGCGAACCTAATGGCTACCAAAATGAGGGTTTTGGAAAAGATGACAGAAGACAAGATAAGAGAGTGTTTAGAGGAACTTTCTATAAGTGTGGAGGAGAAGGACACTGTGCTTTCGAATGTAAAAAGATAGAGAACACTAGGAGAACAACATTGGTAGAAGAAAGCCTCGTCGGATCAACTAACAAACCAAATGATGGAGAACTGTTGATGATGAGGAGAGCTTTGTGTCATATCGGAGAGGATGAAGAGCCCTTGCAGAGGCAAAATTTGTTCAAAACTACATGTAAGGTATTCAGTAAGTGTTGTAAAGTAGTTATTGATAATGGTAGTTTAGATAATCTTATTGTAGAAGAGATGGTGAATAAATTGAAGTTGGAAAGATTGAAACACCCTAAGCCTTATCAGATAGCATGGATTTAGGATGATCATAAGTTGTTAGTAAGTGAGCAATGCTTGGTGAAATTGAAAATTGGGAATTATCCCAGGATGAAGTTTTGTGTGATATTATGCCTATGGATATTTGTCACCTTTTGTTGGGTAGACCTTGGCAGTTTGATAAATAGGCAATACATGATGGGAGGAAGAAAATATACACTATTGTAGCAAACGAGATGAAACAAACCTTGTTACCCTTGGAGGAGCCTTTGAAGAGTGAAGTCCGTATGAATGATATAATATGTTTGGTGGATGGAAGGAATGAGACATGAAAATGTGTGTTTTGCCTTAGTTCCTAACAAGAATGAGAACCTAGAGCATGAAGAAGAACAACCGAAGGATAAAAGAGTTGCTGACAGAATATGAAGACATCATTTCAGATAATATGCCTAGTGGATTACCACCTATAAGGAGTATCAGTCACTGCATGGACCTGGTTCCTGGAGATAGTTTTCCCAACAAAGTTGCACATCAGATGACACCGACAAAGAATGAAGAGTTGAATAGACAAGTGTAGGAGCTGTTGAAGAAAGGTTTGATCAGAGAAAGTTTGAGTCCTTGTGCAATACCAGTAGTGTTAATACCTAAGAAGAATGGAGAATGGAGGATGTGTACCGATTCCAGAGTGATAAATAAGATCACAATGAAGTATCAGTTTCCTTTATCTAGGATGGATGACATAATGAATTGTTTGAGTGAAGCTAAATACTACACAATAGATAGAGATGAAGAGTGGATATCATCAAATTAGAATCAGAGAAGGAGATGAGTGGAAGACAACATTCAAGGCAAATGAGTGATTGCATGAATGGTTGGTGATGCATTTTGGATTGACTAATGCATCGAGTACTTTCATGAGGTTGATGAAAGATGTATTGTAGAAATTCTTGGGTAAGTTTGTTATTGTATATTTGGATGACATTCTGATTTTTAGTAAGACAAAAGAGGAGCATTTGTTGCATTTAAGACAAGTTTTGCAGAGGTTGAGAGAAGAGAAGTTATTGATAAATCTAAAGAAGTATACTTTCATGAAAGAAAAGTTAGTCTATTTGGGATTTGTGATATCTGCAGATGGATTGAAGATGGACCTTGAGAAGGTAAGAGCAATTGTTGAATGGCCTGCACTGGAAATCATTGGAGAGGTTAGATCATTTCATGGATTGGCTAGTTTCTACCGGAAGTTTATCAAAAATTTTAGTTCAGTTTGTAGCCCTATGATTGAGACAATGAGAGGAGATGGGAAAGAATTCAAGTGGACAACCGAAGCAAATAAAAGTTTTGAATTGCTGAAGTAGAAGAACACTGAACAACTTGCGTTAGCTCTACTAGATTTCAACAAAGTATTTCAAGTGGACTGTGATGCAAGTGGGAATGCAATTGGAGTAGTATTGAGTCAGGAAGGGAGAGCAGTAGCTTATTTCAGTGAAAAGTTGAATGATGTCAGGAGGAGATATTCAGTGTATGATCAGGATTTTTATGCCATAGTTCAAGCCTTGAAGACATGGAGACATTACTTCTTGCCTAAGGAATTTGTGTTGTTTATTGACCATCAAGCCTTGCAGTATTTGAACAGTCAGAGTAAGTTGAATCAGAGACATATGAGATGGGTAGAATTCTTGCAGAGTTACACCTTTGTGTTGAAGCATAGGAGTGGGAAGTCAAACAAAGTTGTTGATGCATTAAGTAGAAGGAGTAATCTGCTGACAGAGATGAGAGTGATAGTGTTAGGATTTGAAGAGTTGAAGACCTTATATGATGATGACCTAGATTTTGCAGAACCTTGGAAAGCATGTAGAGAGCTGGTTATGATGGACAAAAGTCAGTGGTTGGATTATTTCACTCAGGATGGGATGTTATTCAGAGGAGTTTAGTTGTGTATACCTAAGAGTTCTATGAGGGAGAATATGATAAAAGAAAAGCATAGTGGAGGATTAAACAAACACTTTGGTGTTGATAAAACAATAGCATTGGTGAGTGAACATTACTTTTGGCCTCAAATTCATAAGGATATTAGGAAATTTGTGCATCGCTATAGAGTTTATTAGATTGCAAAAGGTAGTAGTTAGAATGTGGGATTGTATAAGCCTTTGATAGTACCAGAGAGACCTCTAGAGGACATACGCATGTATTTCATACTTGGATTACCTAAGACATGAAGAGAAAATGATTCTATATTTGTGGTGGTGGATAGATTCTCAAAGATGGCTCATTTCATACCTTGTAAGAAGACATCTGATACAGTGCATGTAGCTGACTTATTTTTCAAGAAGGTAGTGAGATTACATGGATTACCTAAGAGCATAATTTCAGACAGATACACTAAGTTTGTTGGTTATTTTTGGAGAACACTTTGGAAGAAGATGAAGACAAATTTGAAATTCAGTTCTACTTTTCACCCAGAGATTGATGGACAAACAGAGGTAGTAAACCGAAGTTGCGAAATTTGTAAAGATGCCTAGTTAGAGAGAAAACTGGAAGTTTGGATTTGATTCTTACACAAACAAAATTTGCCTACAATAATTTAGTGAACGGGAGTACCGGAAGAACACCTTTTGATATTTTTACTGAAGCACACCCTAGAGGTATATCGAAATTGAGAGATATCAATAATGAAGACAAGAGGAGTGCAGAAGCAGAAGAGTTTGCATATCACATGACGACCTTACATATTCAGGTTAAGTAGCATCTGGAGGACATGAACAACAAGTATAAGGAGAAAGCATATGAGAAGAGGAGACATAAAGAATTTGAAGTTGGCGATGAAGTGATGGTGTATATGAGAAAGGAAAGATTTCCAGTTGGAACCTATAACAGGTTCCAGATGAGGAAGTTTGGACCTTGCAAGATCTTGAAGAAGTTTAGTTCCAGAAATGCATATGAAGTGGAGCTACCAAATAGTTTGAGTATTTTACCTATATTCAACACTGCAGATCTACATTGGTATCATGAAACATAATTCAACAAAGACAATATTGCAGACTTAGAGAAACAGTTGCCTTGGAAGGAGCCAGATCAGATTGAAGACATTTTGGACAGTAGGATTGGGCGTAGTACCCAGAGAAGTCAATATAAGGAGTATCTTGTGAAGTGGAAGGATAGACCAGTTGAAGATTCATCTTGGATTTCTCAGGAAGAGGTGGACTGCCTTGGTTTTCCTTTGACCCCAACAAAATGAAGGACTCACTTTTTCAACAACCCCGGATGTCTAATGTAGGAGCATCTTCGATTCTTGACAATCTTGCATCAAGCAAAAATATTTCTTTTTTGTTTGTTTTCTGTTTTGCATTTTCAACATTCCTTTATGCATTTTCTTGCATTGGCTCATCGGATCTTGATTTTTCTTGAGGACATGATCATCTTCCTTAGTCTTAAATCATGAAACATTTGGATCATTTACCAACAAGTTATCGATTCCAGATTTTGAGATAATTTTCTGGTACCAGAACCGCTTGGACCTATTTACTATTGGCGAATCTCGTGGATCCTTTATGTGGCTTACAGAGCCCTAGTTCATTGATTTCGATGTTCCTTGGAGTGCGACTGAACTTCCCTATGATCCACACTTCATCCTTTGGATTTTCTGGAGGAATCTCTTTGGCGAAGGCCGACCTGGTGTTTTACATGGTTGATCTTGTTCTTTGGTATTTGATCCCTTTTTGGACCCGACTGGATCTCCCTAGACCATATAAATCAATGTAATTAAGCATCATAATTTAGTTGGACAAAACATAGAAGATATATCCTAAGATTTAGAGGTCCGGAGTTGACTGATTCTATAATTGAGCATGTATGTAGCAGGCCAGTGAGCCGAACCTTGTAACCAGTTTTCATGATCTAATTCATTCAGTTTTGCATTGCATCCATCATATCCACTCATTTCTGTTGTGTTTACTATTTTTGCCCGATCCAAATTGATCTCTTTGAGGTCCCTCTTAACCAGTGATTGCACCACAAACTCTCCTGGTTTCTACAAATTTTTGGCCTTCAAAGCTCAAATTGGGGGCTCAAATGGATGAATTTTGACAAACCCAAATGCATGATAGTAGTACTTGAAGCGATCTTTCCAATGATTGTTATTTTAATAAATATTGAGTTTATTAAGAATTTTTTTAGGTTAACTGAACATAGGTTTCACACCAAACATCAACTTTGGAGTTCAACGCTTATGGAAAAATAGTAAAGAAGTGAAAAAAAATTCTGAAAAATATCTACGCACTAGGTATTGAAGTCTTCTTTCCAACAATTTTTTTTTTGTTACATACACAAGAAGTTATGGACGAACAAATGGACATATGTCAAAATTACAGTTAACTCGACTTCAAAACTTAATAAATTATGAAATATTAAAGATAATGTTATTAAACCAATTACAAACATTAGATATGGATGTTACAAAATTAAATTCAAAAGAATCACATTCATATCTATTTTAGAAAAAAGGTTATGCCTGACCAAGTGAGTATCACTCTTTAAAATTTTTGTTTTTTTGTAAAAAACTAGTTTTCAAGGGAGATAGAAAAATGGAAGCAATTTTTTTAAATTTTTTTTTTTTAGAATCTACACACAAAATGACACAAATCACTAGTTCACATTATCTACAAATTCCTTATAGTTTAGCAGTATTAGGTGTCCGAATGTGAAGTATTTTCTGAAAATGAATATTGTAGTGTCAAAGTTGGCAAAAAAGTGTAATAGGTACATCAACTGTTTTTGTAGGTGGAGAAGGAGCAGCTTGAGATTTTGATGCATTCCCAAAAAAGAGTTGAAAGGCATTATGTGAGAAATGAGGACACCATTCATGCCCATGTTGATTGCTCCCACAATACCTACATCTGCAACCCTTATACATATACATGATTCACTCCATAAAAATATCTCCAAAATAGTACAAAAATAGAACCTTCAATACAATAGATATTCCAATCTAAAACAACTCAATCTTTAGAGCCTGCAAATAAAAGTGTTTAGCTTTTTTTTCATAGCAACTTGCTCTAATAGCATGTAAAATTTTGCAGCTGCATAACACATAATAGATCTAGCTAGAAAGAAAATTGTATTAACCATATTGTCAATTACATTATACAAATTGATATTTATACAAAGAGAACCACCACCGCAAGAGTTGAAATTATGGTGAGGAGATGAGTCATTAAAACTAATGCTCATGGTAAAACCAATGCATGAGTGCCTATTATGGTGGAATGGAAGTTTTTCATAAATCACGAGCACCAAACTGTTGCATGCACTAACACAACCTTAACACAACCTTAGTTGGAGTTAACATTACTCCAACACTCCCATAATAGAACTTCACATGACAAGCTTGAGGAATGTTATCTATTGTGTGGCACCGAGTCAATTTTGAGCCTTAAACCACACATAGATTGAGTGTGTGTTTGCTTTCCCTTGAGGCATTTTGGTTTCATGCTGAGAAGGGAAGCTGAGCAGTTTGATTCATTTTTTACATGTGGTGAATCCAAAACAACCTACAAGCTTGTATACACTTTCACATATGTTTATTTGACATAATTCCTCTAGCATTTATTTCATGAATGTACATAGGTGGATGGATAAGTTATTACTAGACTTCACCATGTCTACTACAACAAGCTTCTTCTCAGTCTACCTCTAAAGAATCAAGAAATTCAATCCTTGGTTTCAGAAGAAAGATGAGGGCCCTAGGATATTTATTAGAGTTTTCCAACCTTATTATTGTCATGCAGATGGTGTATAGCGTATCCCACATTCACACATGTCAACTCCTTCCTCCCCCGAATTAGCTCCCCCTTGTATGACTTGACCATTGGTTTGAAATGACATCTGGAGGAGGATTAATGGAATTCAAATTTGGGATTTTTGAGAAATTCAAATATTTGTGTTAATGGGATGTGGAAGAAAGAAAGTTATAGAGGAACGTGAAGGTGACCGCATTTATGAATATCTCTATCACTTTGGAAAAAACCTAAAATCAAATGCGTAGAGAGTGAATAGTTGAGCTCATCCACTGTATCCTTGAAAAGGTCCGTGCAATCCTTGAGAGCATTTTGGTTGCTTCATGTAAGTTACATGTTGCTAATAAAAATTGACAAAAAAAAGAAATCAGATGTGATGGAGCATTTCACTTCTTGTATTTTTTGTTATTTCAAAAAAGGAGAACTAGTTAAGATTTTAACATTTTTACTATAATGTCAATGAACAAAGGTGTGGCCCCCCTAATAATTAGTAATTTGTTCTGAAATGTGGATGGTGCTGTGTTCATTAACATTTTTTATTTTATTTTCAATACTTGTTTTAAGATTTTACTGTTTACTATAACGTCTTGGTAAATAATGCATAATGAAAGATGTAAAGGTACTTTATTTAAGTTAAGACATTGGTAGGTAAAAAGATTGACAATAGAGTAATAATAAAATACTTCTTAGATAGTTTGTGATTTATTATATTCACATTTAATCTAGTTATTCGATTGAAATGTTTGGATTTAAAATGAATAGTAGAATTATTTGTGAAAGATTCTTTTAATTCACACAATTAATTCACAATATTAAACTACTCATTAATTAGTGAAGCTCAAAATAAGTTTTTAACTCCTTTATGCTATAAATTATTTAGAGATATGTTAAGTTGGGTAATATATTATTAATGGAGAAACATGTAGAAACTCCTCATGGAGTAATTCTTTGTCATGCAATTAAAAATTAGGTTTAAATGGGGATTAGTATTAGCATTTCATTGCTGCAAATATTAATGAATAATATGAGATAAGTAGCAATATTTTTTAATTAAACTAGTATGATACTATTTGTGATGTGTTTTAAGTCAAATCAATTGATGAATGCAAAATGGATAAACAAATGATATGATTAAATTTGATAAATATGTAGATCAAATGTGCAAGAATTCAACATTTGAATATGTTCACCAGGTCCAACATATAAGGATACAAAAATTATGATATACACTAACTATTGATTATCTCAAATTCACATTAAAATTATTTAATGGCTAAGGATACAAAAATGATGATTCGCACTAACTATTGATTATCTCAAATTTACATTAAAATTATATTAAATGTATCCAAACATTTTAAAAATATCCTCTTTAATTTTTTTCTCTTACCAACAACTCACATTTTCTTAAATAGAACTTATGTTTGACACCTTTAGAATAATGAGTAAGAGCCTTTCTACATTTCAAAAGTGATATAATATTGGAAGGAATAATTATCTTAGCATTCAATGAAATCGTGCAAAATAATAAGGTATCACCTTAATATTATTTTGTGTATAAGGATATAAAAATGACGCTACATGACTAATTTCATCTATGAAGAAATGAGGAGATATTATATTGATAATGACATTTGTTATCAACCTTGTCTTATAACGTGATTCAAGCATTGAAGCATTTTATGAAGATCCTTATTATGACATCTTTGATGAATAATTATATGCCACATGATCTATTTTGTAGTATTGAAAAAAAATAGAATTATTTTATATTTACTTTTGAGAATAAAGATCTCCCTTTAATACCTTCTCTTTATCCAATTTCAATAATGAAATTACCTATCATTATATAAAAATGAGGTATTATAATCTCAATACTTCATATAATCATGTTTCCATATTTAAATTGCCAAAAAATGAATTATAAATAAAGCATTTCAGTAGTTTATGTAGATATGTATGATCTTTATTCTTTATTTTGAGATTCCAATTAATCCATGAGATTCTAATTAATACAATAGTTCATATAGATATATATGTTATCCTTATTCTTTATATAGTTATATATGTTATCCTTATTCTTTATTGAGCATGTCCAAGAACAAAATGAGTATATTAATTCGATTCTTTAGATCACTCATGTAAGAGAAGGGCAATTCAAAAATAGCAATCATTCTATATTTTTTAATTTGTAAAATACTTATTAGTACTTGCCAATACTCTTGTAATGAATTTTTTTTGTTATGCTTAAATAGTTATTAAAAAAAATTATTTTGACTAATCGTAAACAAATATTTTTCTTTCTTTTAAATTTTTAAATTTATTTTAAAGTATACATGCATATTTGTTAACTTTATAATTGATAAAAAATTATTTCTCTTGTAAACGATTGGCTAATATTTTTTTCCCTGTTATACACGGGTTTCTCAGATGCAACATAATAGATTTCTTGGAAGCAGCATAATATTTGTTAACTTTATAGAACTTGAGTTCATCCAACACTATTTTATTTGTTTTGAGTAATTAAATTAATCTTATACATACTTAAATTTGTACATTTACCTTGTTACAAAAATTCATAGTTATTTTACTCACTTAAATTTTATTTTCTCAAAAAAGAATTATTTACTTAAACTAACTCTTTAGCAAATGAAACATCTATAATAAAAGTCTTAAATAATTTTAAAAATTCAAAACTAAAATAAGATAAATATTTAATAAATAAAAAGGTTTATATAAGAATAAAATATTTTTTAATTTTATCACATGGATCTAAAACATTTTATCATATATAATATATATATTTTAATTTATATATTATGCTTTCCTCTGTCCCAAAAATTAAAATTGAAGCATTCCTTAAAAAATATTAAATAGAATTATAATACTTTAAAAAAAAATTTAAATTATAAATTATTTCAAAATAATAACAAAAATACATTATGTAAGATAATATAATAATAAAAAAATACTATAATAATTAAAAGTACAATATTATTATACCATATTATATTATATTTCTATTAATATTAAATTATTTTTAATATATCACATATTTTATTATTATTAGAATATTTTAAAATTAGTATAAAATTATTATTATTATATTACTATTTTAGAGAAAATTAAATATAAAAATATATAAAAATATATCATTTATTCTTTAAAAAAATTTAAAAAATATAGCTTTTCGAAGACATTTCATTTCAAGAGTTACTTATTCTTTTTCCTTATTAATTTAATTTAATTTTTTAATTTTTTTCAATTAATAAATTAAATCATAATTATTATTAAAACTATACTAAAAACAAGGCAAGTACTAGCCATTATGTGGCACTTGTTTAAGTATTTAAATCAAGTAAACATCATACCTGACACTAAATAAATAATTATTATTTTTAATTATTGATAAACATTCATGGACTTTTAACATATAAACTTAAAAAAAACCTATCAGCGTATTGCCACACCTCACCAATTAAATCCTCCACATAATTCTGGTTAGTTTTTGATTTACCTTAGTAGCTGCAATCGCCATTGTGGCCTCCCCCTCTCTCTGTTACGAAGACAATATATTCATATCTACTCGAATAACTGTAATACTACTAAATTTTCCCCAGGACACAAATGCATATAAATTTACTAAACAATCCAACAATTCTGTTGTGAATTTGGGAAGAAAAGAATGAGTTCCAGTGGAAAGAAATATGGGCTTCAGCTACGAGCGCCGATTCCGGCAAAGAAGCCCTCAAAACCTGTGCGTCCTCCGGTGGGTTTCCTAAACGACGACGACGACGACGTGGAGAGCGAAATTGCTCGGCAGGCTTCTAAAAAGAAATCCCACAAAGATGTAAGTTGTGTTTTTTTTCTTCATCTTCACTTATGCTTAATTCAATTCTCCTGGATATATGAAAAAATCCCATTACTTGGATAGAAGTGATTTATAGATGCTGTTACCGTCTATTCCTTGGAAATGTTATCAGAGTCTACAGCATTTTGGCCTGGGCGGTTGTGGGCTATTTTACTGTTTCCCTCTCCCTCTTTTGGTTCTCTGGACGTTTACGAAGTGTTTTAGGTCATTTTTGGGTTGGCTGTAGACTTTGTTTTAATCTATCTTTTGATAACAAAATACTTGCAATATCCAAATAAATCCCCAATGGCTATGTTGAAAATTGCTAGTAATTTCAATGCTTTGGAAGCAAGGTAACCAATAAGCATAAACAAAATTCATTTTCAGAGTTTTCAAAAAACGATCTTTATGCCAGAAGAAAACACAGATATCAACCACATACATTGGTGGAACAGTTCAGGAGAGTACAGAGAGAATTTGACAGTATTTTTTTCAATTCGGTAAATTACCCTTGGGGGTTCACGTTAGGTTTGTATTTCATGGTGAAGGGGCGTCTCAACTTCGATGTATATTTGACTTAATTTCAACACTTATCATATCAACTAATTTTTGAACCTGGGCCTCCACTTTGGAAGTACCAATACTTTAACCTCTCGAACTCATACACTTCGACCTGGCAAACATTTACTATTACTTCCAAATAAAAACATTTTCAAGAGAAAATTATTACAAAGTTATTTCTATTTGCCATGAGACTTGACAGCCATCCCTCGCTTGTGTTCCCTGACCGCGGACCCTGGCTTGTATACTTGGCATCTGCCTCTCCTCCTGATTTCTTCCTTCTCTCTTCCGTTTATAATTTCATTGAAATATAGAAACTAACAAAAGGCTCCACCTGTATTATGACTGATGCTTTGGCTTTCCTTGCTGTCAATGTGGTACTCTGCTTCTGTGGCATTTAGTGTCTACATGGGAGGCATGCATGAAATTATTTTTTGGCTACTTGTAATGTCCTTACTGGTAGTTCCCTAATTTAAGCCCTAAATACCAATTCAATTTAAATTCAGAAGCAACTCATTATTATTAATTCCAAAAAATAATTCAAATTTCAATTTTTAGTTTAAGATTGAATTCATGGTAATAACAATAAATCAGCTATATCTATAACTAGTTCGTTGCAATAAACTCTAGAAAGTTCGAATGGGGAGTTTAGGTGGGAGCTGTGGGCAGGGAGATCAAACGGGGAAGTTTGCGACTCAGTTCGCTGGTAGTTCACAGGGCGTGCGGCATGCTGGATAGGAAGGGGAAGGGACAGCAGTTTGCCAGCGAGGAGACGCAGCCGTTTGCCGTGAAATGGGTTTGAAGACTTTGCTGTCTGCCGATGCTAGGGTTTTGCCGAATGCTGCCATTGGTTCTGGTGCGGCTGTGTCCGTCGGGCAGAGGCAGACTAGTGAGGCTCCAAGGTCACGGCAAGGGAGACGACCGTTTGATGGTGGTTTCATTCCTGTTGCAAATGCCATCTCCGTTAATCTGAAAGCGGAGACGGAAGAGGAAATAGATCATAATTTTTTGTTTTTTCCACACAAGGTGTGATATGTCGGTTTAGGGGTTTTTGGCCTAGCCTCCCTCAGCTGCATACCTGGATCTCAGAACATTGGGAGCCTCTTATTACTGGTAAAGTTCATATTTTCCCCATGGCTAAGGGGTTTTTTATTGCAAAGTTTGATAACGCTCAAGATAGAAATAAAATCTTATGTGATCATTATTTTAGTTGGGAGGACAGATTTTTGTTGATGATTAAGCTTTGGCACTCTGATTTCAACTCTTCTTTTGAAACATTTAACAAGATCCCGATTTGGGTTTGTCTTCCTAATCTCCCCCTTCATTTATGGGCTGATTCTCTTTTAGAGGAAGTGGGTGATGCCCTTGGAGATTTTTTGATGGTGGATGATGAATCATCTGATATTTTTCACTCCACCTTTACCCGCATTCTTGTTGAAATGGATGTTTCAAAAGGGCTGCTTGCTGGGATATTACTCAAATCTTCGAAGGATTATTGGGTTCAATCTTTGGACTATGAAGGGACTCCCTTCCGGTGTAGAAGATGTTTTAAAACAAGTCATGTGGTTGCACAATGTGGATTTGAGAAAAAGGCAATGACGGCTATGTGGTGGAAAGGTGCTTCTCAACAACATTATACGGTTGAGAAGAAATTTGAGCAACATAGGAGTTTTTTTCAGGTAGTTGCGATGGACTCATAGGGTCTTGGGGCATCCTCTCGGGATGTCACAAATGGTGGGGTTGCTGAAGTTGTGCAAGATTATCATGTTAAAACCTCTAAAGAGAGAGCCTTAGGCTGCAATTTCTGATGATAGCATTCCGACTATCAGATCTGGTGGCTTTTCTAACAATGCCATGCCTGTAGAGAGGAAAACTAATGATATCTCTGAGACAGTGGAGACTCTTTCTGTAGGCATTCATTCTTAGGAAAATGGTGGTCTTTCGTTGGCTTGGCATGGTAAGGCAGCGCAAGTGGAAGAGCGCTGGATTTCTGTTAAGGGTAAAAAAGCTAAGTTCTCTAAGCCCTCTTTTGAAATGACTCTCCGCTCCCACAAGAGTAGCTCTAAATGTAAATCTTGATGGTTCTTGTTTGGGGGCTGGCTTTAGGTTGGTTGTTGGCTGTTCTTTTTGCAGCTTTTGTTTTTGGTTGTGGGAGTCTATTTTTAAAACCCATGTATATGGCTATGGGAGTCAAAATAAACCATGGTTGTATGGTGCTCTCATGTTCCTTTTGTTAGGACAACTTTTTGGTTGAGGGTTTTAGATCCATTCAAAATCTGATTGTAAAGGGTTTCGGGTCCCTTCAAAACCTGTTTTTTCCTTAATCAAAAACAATAAATCAGCTATACCTTAAATCATGATAATTTTTTTATCTTATAGTCTTGTATTTAAATTAACTACAGTCAACATATCTCAGACTGTATCAATAGTTGTACTATACAAACCTTAGGGGATTCGTTGAGGGTAGTATTGAAATTATACCTTTACCGTTGAGTGAGATAATGAATACCTATTATCCTGAATGAGACCTTGCAAACAAGTTAGGATAAAATACATATAATCATAACAAAACCTATGAACCTATTTGGATAAAACATAAGTTTGTTCTAGAAGAAATAGTCATAGGGAAGGAGTCGGATAAGATGATAAAGTGTGGTGCCCAAGAAACCCTCTACCCTAGGCTCAAGGGTGGCTTAACCCCCTTGACCTCTTGTGGCCCATGCCAACAATGAGGTGGCTTACCTAGTGAGGCGTCCTATCACTGTTCTCCTCCACTCATCATACCTATCCTAATCCATGGTTGCATATTTATTCAGTATGGTAGAAGGTGTGATGACTGTTACAGCAAGGTGCCCAGTAAGTCTCTTCTTTATAGGCCCAAAGGAAGCATCCTCAATGCCCCCTTGGCCTCATGGGACTCCCTGGTCTTAAACCATGAGGTGGTGTACCTAAAAGTGACCCCAACACCGTTCTCCTTACTATAACCCATCTCCTTCAATCATGCTTACTTAGGTACGATTTCTCAGTTTTATATATATATATATATATATATAGACATCCATTTTTGTCCATGTAATTAAATGAATATTCAGTATTTATTTGATTATTTAACTATGTTCTTCTATTAATTAAATTAATAATTAATTAATTCATCCTAACCCTCTTCTCCTATTAATTAAATAAATTATTCAATTTATTTGATTTAGTTCACTAAACCCCCCTCTCACCATTTAAATAAACTAACATTTATTTAAATCGCTTCTCACAAATAAATTAACATTTATTTAAATTCCATTTCTCACATTTAAATAAATTAATATTTATTTAAATTCCTAAAATTCCTCACCCACTTGCACTTCCTAGAAAATGCAAGCTGCACACTAACCCTTCTCCTAATCATGTCTAAACCCCTGATTATTATACTAATCCCCCTCTAAGTGTTTGTACATGCCTAAACTAAGGGATTAGGGAAGAGTCACTTCTCAAAACATTTAAGGCTCTTACAAAGCATTAAAAGCCTTTTCCCTTCCACAAGTTAATCCACATGGTTCTTTGACCAAACTAACCCACCTTTGACCCTTGGTTAGAGACTTATCTATTAACCCAACTGTTGATGTGTTTTTTATGCACATGCGAACACAAAATAAAATACCCAAAAGTATCTTATCCTCTCTTGAACAAAATCTCTCAAATGCTGAAGATTCGCTTAAGGATCACTTGAGAAGACTCCAAGGTTCATGAATGTAGGGTCACTACGTGTGGATAAGCTCTGTTGGTTGATGTGATTATGCTGGAATCACAAGGGGACTTATGTTTGAATGCCTAAATGCTTGATTTGTTGGAACTCAGACCATCTGATGTTGCAATCTGGTGATGCTTTTTGATTCTAGACTAGCTTGAGTTTGAAAAAATAGCAAAAGGAAAGGGTTCAGAGAGTCTATTCTAAGGCCTAGAATGTAAGAAGATAGATGAATGATTAGGTGGAATCCTATTGGGCAAGGTCTCACCATCAAACTGAACAATTTGACACAAGCTCAGTGCAATCTTCTAAGGATGTTTCAAAGATGTTCAAATCATTACCATCAACATTGATCACCATCCAAGTTAATGCATAAGCATTGGACGTATAACGATTCGAAGTTAAGCTCCTATCACTCCAGTTGACCACGCAAGACACACTTACAATCAGCAAGAGGCTAGTGGTATGGACAAAACGAATTCCACACAAATTCATTCAACAATTCTTTCCATTCAATCTAATCAACATGAAAATAAATTGAGAAACAAAGACCATGCGAGTTGTTGAAATAACAAATCAAAGTCACCATAACTTCAATGAAATCAATTGTTCTTTACAACAAGGATTTGACAACAATCTTTGCCTTCTCCTAATCTAACTTATATTCTAATTGCTATTCTATTCTAATCACTATTAGCTAACTATTAGCTATTACTATTAACCTTTACAAATGAAGAGTTTGAGCTTTATATAGAGTTCATTTACAATGAACGACCAGGATTGATTCTCCATCAATGACCAAGATTTTACAATGAAACCCTAATTAGGGTTTGTTACAACAAACTCTCCTTAGCCAATGAGAAAATTACGTTCAATAAGCATGGAGCAATAGATATCAAGGGTAGGTAGATCGAAGTTTGTGCATCCATTGGTGAGCTTGGTTCATTGAATCAAGACGCATTGATGTGGACCTCTCTGATTGGTGGAGTAGCGACTGGGATGCTACCTCAATCTTGCACTTTGTAGACTTGATTTGATTCATCACCATGAAGGGATGTTGAGAGATATCTCTTGATACTCAACATTATCCAGTTTGTTTAAAGTGATGATGATGATGATGATGAGAAGCAAACTTTGATTAACTGTTCTGAAACTATCTGCTTCTTCAATCATGTTTGATGTAGATCTTGTGATGACTTTGGTTGACTTTCTCTTGCTCATGATGTACTTTGAGTGGATGATGCACTTGGTTGAATGTAGCTCTTCAATGTACTGAATTTGATTCTTGGATTTCCAAAGGGAATTCAAGGTTGTCAAACATTCTTCCATCATGTGGGTTATCTTTTCTTCATGCTCTAGTGCTTTGAGGTAGTTGAGTGGATTCTTTCTTGCATTCCTTTTATCTCCTCATGTCGTCACGATGTGGTGGGAATCTTTTGAGATTTTCCCTCCCTTGATGTTCTTGTGTTTGCTGATGAAGCTTCTTGAAGAGTTCTTCCTTGTATCTTGACCTTGATGCTGAAATTCTCTCCTTGAGATCCTTGTTCCGATCTTCCTTCAACCTGGCCCATTTGATCTCTTTCCTTACCTCCTGCAAAATGAACAATTGAACATCAAACACACATGATATACAGCTTGATCTAATCTTTGATTTTTGATGATTTCTTTCTAAATGCAATCAATGAATTTACTGTATAGAAGGTAATTTGAATGTCCTAGGACAAATCTGGGCTGTCTCAAGATGAATTCACTGGTTGAGAAGCTTGCTGGCTGAGCAAATTTGCTTCTCCCCGATGCTCAATTGACGAATTTCGCCTTTTCAAAAGATCAGACCTGCATCTCTAATATTGAAATTCGTCCTTATGCTGATGAAGTTTGCTGTTGCTTGATGAAGTTCGCCAATATTCTGATGGAATTCGCTGACCTGCTGCTGATGGAGAAAAGAAAATGTTTTGAATTGATGATTAAAATGATTAATTTACCTTCCTTCTATATGCGCTTTAGGGTAAAGGATGTGTCTCTTGGATACAAGGCCGACTTGGTCTAATAATAAATAGCTTCCTTAATGCTGGCCGACCTATCTCATTCAAGCCCTCCTTTTTAAATACTTGTTTTTGGGGAGTTCGCTCTAGGACCTTTGGGAGGTACGTGAAAATTTTTGCTCTTGGACCTTAGGAAGGTACATGTCCTTGTGAAGAAATTCGCTCTATGTCCTTTGGGAGGTACATGACTTGGAGATGAAATTCGCTCAGGGACCTTAGGAAGGACATAACTCAAAATTCGCTCTAGCACCTCTCCAAGGACATAACTCAAAATTCGCTCTAGAACCTTAGCAAGGACATGACTCAAAATTCGCTCTAGGACCTTGGCAAGGACATTACTCAAAATTTGCTCTAGGACCTTAGCAAGGACATGACTCAAAATTCGCTCTCACTTGGTTGGTTTTGACCTTGAGTTTTCCAATCTTTCCACATGAAAGCATCATCAATTTGACCCTTAAGAACACCCATGAAAAATTCGCTCTATGACCTTTGGAAGGTACATCACTTGGTGAAAAGAATTTTCGCTCTCAATCCTTTGGAAGGTACATGCCCTTGGTAGAATTTTTGCTCTAAGACTTGGACAAGGTACATGCCTTCATGAAAAAGTTTGCTCTCAATCCTTAGGAAGGTACATGTTTGAACAAATTCACTTTGATTGGAGGGCAAGGTACAGGATCTCAAAATTCGCTCTAGGACCTTTGGGAGGTACACGAGCTTGGTCAAAAAATAAATTCGCTCTAGGACCTCTCCAAGACTTCAAAATTGACTCTCAATCTTCGCTTGGATAAATTCGCTCTTGATCCCTTGCAAGGTACACTTCTTGGCAAAAATTCGCTTTGGACCCTTAGGAAGGTACACGTCCTTGTGAATAAATTCGCTCTATGTCCTTAGCAGGGACACAACTCAAAATTCGCTCTAGCACCTTAGCAAGGACATGCCTCAAAATTCGCTCAAGGACCTTAGCAAGGACATGACTCAAAATTTGCTCTCACTTGGTTGGTTTTGACCTTAAGTTTTCCAATCTTTCCACATGAAAGCATCATTAATTTGACCCTTAACAACACCCATGAAAAGTTCGCTCTATGACCTTTGGAAGGTACATCACTTGGTGAAAAGAATTTTCACTCTCGATCCTTTGGAAGGTACATGCCCTTGGTGGAATTTTCGCTCTAAGGCTTGGACAAGGTACATGCCTTCATGAAAATGTTCGCTCTCAATCCTTAGGAAGGTGCATGTTCGAACAAATTCGCTTTGATTGGAGGGCAAGGTACATGATCTCAAAATTCGCTCTAGGACCTTTGGGAGGTACATGACCTTGGTGAAAAAAAAAAATCGCTCTAGGACCTCTCCAAGACTTCAAAATTCACTCTCGATCTTCACTTGGATAAATTCGCTCTTGATCCCTTGCAAGGTACTGTTGTGACGTATTCACACATCGCCCCATTGCAAATGGGGACCCCTACTTTTTTGCTTTCTGGGGTTTGTTTCTAGGTCTTTTTGGGTTTTGTCTGTTAGGGTTTCTTTGAAAGTCTTCCTTAGTGCCTGGTTTTGCTCTTGTTGCTAATTGTGTCTTGCTTGGTGAGTGAATATCCTCTTTGAAGGTTTGAGTTAAGTCAAGTTGGTGAGTGATGAAGTCTGGAATGTCATCCTGATCTTCAAATGTCCTGAAATTTGGCTAAGTCTGGAACGTCATCCTGATCCTGAAATTTGGCGCTGTCTGGAAAATTGAAGAATCCTCCAAAAACTAGATTTTGCATTGTAACTCCTGAAGGTCCGAAACCACTCTCAAACATGCCGACAGTATATATGGAATATAACTTAAAGTATAAGTGCTTTCTTCTTTCTTATACTTAAATGTTATATTCCATAAATGAATCCTGACGGAGAAGCTAAAATGTCAAATTTCGCTCCTGACCCTTCCAAAGGGTCCAGAGCGAAAATTCACCAAGGACTCAAGATCTCACCTAAGTCAAAGAGTGGTTGAGCAAATTTGGCTAATGAATCAAAGATCAAGACTAAGGCAAAGTCAAGTGGAAAAGGAGGTGAATTAAGCCCAAAATGAAGATTTCGCTCCTGACCCTTCCAAAGGGTCCAGAGTGAATTTCTCCACAAGACACTCCACCTCGACCCAAGCTCTGAGCTAATCCTTTCCTAGGTTTGAATGAAGGTAAAAACACTTGTGTAAATGAAGAAAAGTGAAAATGAAGCCAGGACTTGAGCTCAAGGAGGAATTTCGCTCTTGACCCTTCCAAAGGGTCCAGAGCAAAATTCATGTAAAACCCTATTTTTCACCAAATTCTTGGGCTAGATGTCAACTTGAAAAGCAAGTTCATGTGATCGTGGTGGAAGGAGGCCTAATGAAGTTTGTTCAAGGTATGAAGAGGAGAAAATAAGTAAGAAATTAGCTCAAAAGGGGAATTTCGCTCATGAACCTTCCAAAGGGTCTAGAGCGAAATTCACCTTTTCCTCTATTTTGCTCTTTCATATGGCCAAGTTTTGGACTTCTAAGGCATGGTTGCAGTAACCTTGAGGTGTTCTAGCCTTTGAAAGAAGTTTGAGGCGATGAAATGGTGAAAATCAACCTAGAATGGAAATTTCGCTCCTGACCCTTCCAAAGGGTCCAAAGCGAAATCTTCCATCTGACCTTCTATCTTGCCTAAAATGATGAATAGAATTTGAAAGGACCTTGAGATTGATCAAGTTTGAGAGAGAATTGGATAAATCAAGATTTTCGCTCCTGACCCTTCCAAAGGGTCTAGGGCGAGAATCCTCATAACCCTCATTTCCTTCCTAGTTTTGGCTAAGTGTTGGTCTCTAAGGCATGTTGGAAGGTGGATTGGTGTGTTCTTGCTTGGAACAAGAATTTCGCTCCTGACCCTTCCAAAGGGTCCAGAGCGAAATTCTTGACAAACCTCTTTTGCTTCCATGTTTAGGCCCCAAACCTTGTTCCTTGGACGAAGAGTGGTGTATTTTTACCTTGCAAAGAAGATTGGAGTTGAAAAGATGAAGAGTCAAGCCTAGAGTGTGGATTTCGCTCCTGACCCTTCTAAAGTGTCCAGAGCGAAATTCCACAAAACCACTCTTTTCTCCTAGTTTTGTGCCAAGTCAAGTGTGCGTCAGGGTGAGATAGGATTGGATATGTCCTTAGGAATGACTTTGAGTTGCTAGTGATCAACAAATTTGGAGGAATTGAGCAAAAACTAGGATTTCGCTCCTGACCCTTCCAAAGGGTCCAGAGCGAAATTCCTAAGATCACCTATTTCTCTTGAAAATCAAGTCAAACTTTTGGTTTTTATGTTTGCCTTGGGAGGAATTTTGGAGTAAACAAGTGATAGAATTATCCTGGAATGCAAAATTCGCCCCTGACCCTTCCAAAGGGTCCAGGGCGAAATCTTTTGAAACTCCTATTTTTCACCTTGTTTGGGCCAGTCGAAGAGCTAGTTGTGAGATAATGTTGAAATGAGGTCTAAATTGGGCAAAATGCAAAATTCGCTCTTGACCCTTCCAAAGGGTCCAGGGCGAAATTCTTATAGGGCCTGTCTCTGGGAAGGATTTTGAGCGAACTCTATTTTAAAGTCTTCTTGTTGATGATTTAAGGTGGAAAATGCTTTGTTGAAATGAACATGTCATATGTACTTAATCACCTTTTGGTTTATTTTGCAGATGGAGAAAACTAGGCCAGGGCAAGGACGACCTCTTCTAGTCCAGCATCATCAAGGATGACCAATTCCAGTCCAGCATCATCAAGGACGACCTCTTCCAGTCCACCATTGTCAAGGACGTTCCACAGGCAAAAGGGAAGACTCAAGGTGTTCAAGGATTTGCCAGCTACCTCCAGAACCTTCACTTTGCCACACTAAGGAACCACAAGATGACAATGAAAGGCGTTGCCAACATTTCAAGGAAAGGTACACCACCCATCCATCACGTCAAAGATAGAGGAGAATCAAATAAGGTCAGTGCAAGGGTCCATTGAAGAAGCAGATAGTCTCATAAGAGTTAATCAAAGTTAGCTTCTCAGCATCATCAAATTCAACATCAACCAAGTTACAAGTGTCAGACAAGGTGGCATCCCAGTCATCATTCCTCTAGTTGGATTGGTCCACCTCAACGTGTCCAGATTCAATGTACCTGACTCATCGGGGATGACACAAACTTCGAGGCACCTACCCTTGCTTCCTATTGGTCCTCACCCTTGGAATGTAATTTGCTAATTGGCTAAGGAAGTTTGTTGTAACAAACCTTAATTAGGGTTTCTATCTTGCAATCCTAGCCATTGATTCTAAATCAATCAGAGCCGTCTGTTTGTAAAGGGTTCTCTATATAAAGCTCTGGCTCCTCATTTGTAAAGGTTAATAGCTAGCTAATAGTTAATAGTTGGTTAATAGAGAATAGATAGTAGTGAATAGTCAGAGAGTAGGAAATAGTTAGAGTAGAATAGAAAGAGAAGGCAAAGATTGTTGCCAAGATGTTGTTGCAAAAGACTTGTAAACTTCATTGAAGAAATGGTGAATTCTATGGGTCGATTCAACAATTTGCGTGGTCTCTATACTTCTCAAATTTGATTTCATGTTATTAGATGAGTGGAAGAAATGTGTATGATCGATGGTGAAATTTGTATATCCATACTACTAGCAATTTGTTGATTGCAAACTTGCCTTGTGTAGTCAGCTGGAGTCATTCAGCTTAAGCTTAACTTCAATTGTCGCTTCTTCATTGATATGCATCAGCCTGATGGTGTCCATGCCTGTAGCGATGATCTAAACATCATAAAGCTTTCCTTAGAAGATCGCACTAATCTTGTGGAGATGGTCCTAGGATGTCAAAGCAAGACTTAGTTAGAATTTCATCAAAGGTCATTCATTGCTCTTACATTCTTAGTATTAGAAATAGATCCTGTTTCAACCCTTCTCCTTTTTCCTTTTTTCAAAATCTAGGACCATTAAATCTCACGTTCCAGCAATATCCAAAGCAAATCAGACATTCAGGCAATATCCAAAGCAAATCAGAAGTTCCTCTTGAAACAAGATCAGCGCCCCTTCGAATAGCTCAACATTCTTTGTTTTCAGATTCCCCTGTGATTGGCTACGTAGTATATCTAAACTTCATAAGCATCCTGGATAGAGCCTCGCTGCCAGTTTGACGTCTATAGTCCTGACTAGGTTATCTCCGCAATCGCACGAACATTGCTCCATAGCCCCGATGGAGTTACTCTCATATTCCCATTAGCCAATTTTGATATTTCATTTCATTTCATTTTTTCTTGATTTTCTCTTTCATTTTCTCATTTTTTTCCTTTTGATATTGCTTTTTTATTCCGTCAATTCCTTTGGCTCGCAAGTAGTGAAGCTTACTAGGGTTTGAGGATTGTGGTGGCGCTGAAGTCAGATTTTAGATTTTTCACTAATCACAGCTTTGCCTGGAAACCATAGTGACTCGGAGTCTATTAACGTGTGAAGATATAGTAATCAACAGGTACACGTCTTGGCAAAAATTCGCTTTGGACCCTTAGGAAGGTACATGCCCTTGTGAAGAAATTCGTTCTATGTCCTTACCAGGGACATAACTCAAAATTCGCTCTAGGACCTTAGCAAGTACATGACTCAAAATTCGCTCTAGGACCTTAGCAAGGACATGACTCAAAATTCACTCTAGGACCTTAGCAAGGATATGACTCAAAATTCGCTGTCACTTGGTTGGTTTTGACCTTGAGTTTTCCAATCTTTCCACATGAAAGCATCATCAATTTGACCCTTAAGAACACCCATGAAAAATTCGCTCTATGACCTTTGGAAGGTACATCACTTGGTGAAAAGAATTTTCACTCTCGATCCTTTGGAAGGTACATGTCCTTGGTGGAATTTTCACTCTAAGGCTTGGACAAGGTACATGCCTTCATGAAAAAGTTCGCTCTCAATCCTTAGGAAGGTGCATGTTTGAACAAATTCGCTCTGATTGGAGGGCAAGGTACATGATCTCAAAATTCGCTCTAGCACCTTTGGGAGGTACACGACCTTGGTCAAAGAAAAAAAACTCTAGGACCTCTCCAAGACTTCAAAATTGACTCTCGATCTTCAGTTGGATAAATTCGCTCTTGATCCCTTGCAAGGTACACGTCTTGGCAAAAATTCGCTTTGAACCCTTAGGAAGGTACATGCCATTGTGAAGAAATTCGCTCCATGTCCTTGCCAGAGACATAACTCAAAATTCGCTCTAGGACCTTAGCAAGGACATGACTCAAAATTCGCTCTAGGACCTTAGCAAGGACATGACTCAAAATTCGCTCTAGGACCTTAGCAAGGACATGACTCAAAATTCACTCTAGGACCTTAGCAAGGACATGACTCAAAATTCGCTCTCACTTGGTTGGTTTTGACCATGGGTTTTCCAATCTTTCCACATGAAAGCATCATCAATTTGACCCTTAATAACACCCATGAAAAATTCGTTCAATGACCTTTGGAAGGTACATCACTTGGTGAAAAGAGTTTTCGCTCTCGATCCTTTGGAAGGTACATGCTCTTGGTGGAATTTTCGCTCTAAGGCTTGGACAAGGTACATGCCTTCATGAAAAAGTTCACTCTCAATCCTTAGGAAGGTGCATGTTTGAACAAATTCGCTTTGATTGGAGGGCAAGGTACATGATCTCAAAATTTGCTCTAGAACCTTTGGGAGGTACACGAGCTTGGTCAAAAAAAAAAAATCGCTCTAGGTCCTCTCCAAGGCTTCAAAATTCACTCTCGATCTTCACTTGGATAAATTCGCTCTTGATCCCTTGCAAGGTACACGTCTTGGCAAAAATTCGCTTTGGACCCTAGGAAGGTACATGCCCTTGTGAAGAAATTCGCTCTATGTCCTTACCAGGGACATAACTCAAAATTTGCTCTAGTACCTTAGCAAGGACATGACTCAAAATTCGCTCTAGTACCTTAGCAAGGACATGACTCAAAATTCGCTCTCACTTGGTTGGTTTTGACCTTGAGTTTTCCAATCTTTCCACATGAAAGCATCATCAATTTGACCCTTAATAACACCCATGAAAAATTCGCTCTATGACCTTTGGAAGGTACATCACTTGGTGAAAAGAATTTTCGCTCTCGATCCTTTGGAAGGTACATGCCCTTGGTGGAATTTTCGCTCTAAGGCGTGGACAAGGTACATGCCTTCATGAAAAAGTTCGTTCTCAATCCTTAGGAAGGTACATGATTGAACAAATTCGCTCTGATTGGAGGGCAAGGTGCAGGATCTCAAAATTCGCTCTAGGATCTTTGGGAGGTACATGAGCTCGGTCAAAAAAATAAATTCTCTCTAGGACCTCTCCAAGACTTCAAAAGTCACTCTTTATCTTCACTTGGATAAATTCACTCTTGATCCCTTGCAAGGTACACGTCTTGGCAAAAATTTGCTTTGGACCCTTAAGAAGGTACATGCCCTTGTGAAGAAATTCGCTCTATGTCCTTAGCAAGGACATGACTCAAAATTCACTCTAGGACCTGTTGTGACGTTTTCACACATCGCCCCATTGCAAATGGGGACCCCTGCTTTTTTGCTTTTTAGGGTTTGTTTTTAGGTTTTTTAGGGTTTTGTCAGTTGGCCTTGGCATTTTGAGTGTCGCCAAGGGGATCACCTGGATAGCAGGTCCTGCGTGAGTGATGTCCTGATCCTGAAATTTGACTAAGTCTGGAAAGTCCTGATCCTGAAATTTGGCTAAGTCTGGAATGTCTTGATCTTGAAATTTGACTAAGTCTGGAAATTGAAAAACCTCCAAAAACTAGATTTTGCAATATAACTCCTGGAGGTCTGAAACCACTCTCAAACATCCTGAAAGTATATATGGAATATAACTTAAAGTATAACTTATACTTAAAATGTTATATTCCATAAAATTATCCTGTCGGAGAGTTCAAAAAAGTCAAATTTCGCTCCTGACCCTTCCTGAGGGTCCAAAGCGAATTTCGCTCCTGACCCTCTCAGGAGGTCTAGGGCGAATCTCGCCCTTGACCCTTCCAGAGGGTCCAAGGCGAAAATCAACCTAGGACTCATTCCTGGCCTTATTTGACCAAATTTTGATTTGCAAAGCATTTTGTTTGGGATTTGGAATTGATTGAACACCTTGAAGAAAATGATGAATTTTGGCCAAGATTGGGAATTTCGCTCCTGACCCTTACTAAGGGTCCAGAGCGAAATTCATTGTAGATTTCGTTTGCCAACTCGCTTGAATTTGAAACCTTGTTCATGGCCTTGAAAATGATCTTACCTTGCCTTGTGAAGTGATTTGAAACTAAAAGATTGAGCAATTTAGCCTAGATTGTAAATTTCGCTCCTGACCCTTGTTGAAGGTCCAGGGCGAAAATGTGGTTCAAGTTTATTTCTCGCTAATTTTGGCTAACTTGTTTTGTGCAGGGTTTCTTGGAGAGAAGATTGGACGTTACTGGATGCATTTGAAAGTTTGAAAGTTTGAAAATTGTTGAATTTTGGGCAACAAAGATAATTTCGCCCCTGACCCTTACTGAAGGCCCAGGGAGAAATTCTCCATGAAGGTCATTTTTAGCATTGTTGTGGTCAAGATGAGGTATTAAAGGCAAGAAGAGCGGTGGAATGAGCATGATGAAGCCCCAAACCCGTTTGAAGACCAAAGGATGAAGGAGTTTTGCCTAGAGAAGGCAAATTCGCTCCTGATCCTCTCTGAGGGCCTAGGGTGAATTTCTTGTGGAAACACTAGTTTATCCTTTTTTTGACATGAGAATTTATTCATAGCATGAAACAAGATAACATCTTCCTTAGCCAAGGAATTTCGAGATGAAAAGTGAAACAATTTGACCATGATGGCAAAAAGCGTTCCTAAACCCTCACTGAAGGTCCGGAGCTTGATTTTCAAATTTGCACTGTTCTTGCAGGATCAAAGTGATTTTATGATTGGAAGAGATCAAGGAAAGCATGTTCTATCTGTTGAATATAATTTGAGTGGTCAACAAAGGAGGAAATCAACCCAAAAAACAAAAGGCGCTCCTGACCCTCACTGAAGGTCCATAGCGATTTTTCTGAAAGACACATTATTTTATCACTTGTTGGGCTTAAAGATTTATTCATAGCATGAAAAAGGAAAGTTCTTCCTTATCAAGGTGATTTCAAAGGGAAAGGTGAGAGAAAATAGCTTAAATTTGCAAAAGTTCTCCTGACCCTCACTGAAGGTCCGGAGCTAGATTCTAAAAGTACAATTTTCTTGCAAGGACAAAACAAGTTTTGTGATTAAAATAAATGGAAGAGGGTGTGTTCTATCCGTTGAAGATAATTTGGAGAAACAACAAGGCATGGACAAGCTTAAATTTGCAAAAGCGCTCCTGACCCTCATTGAAGGCCCAGAGCGATTTTTGCAAAAAACTACAACTTTTCTTCAAAATTGTGCTAGCAAGGATCAGATAAGGCAAAAGGACCCCAAGAAACTTGATGAATATTATATTGCCTTTGAAAATTGAGGATTTTAGTCACAAAATAAAAAATCGCTTCTGGCCTTCACCAAGGGCCCAGGGCGAAATTTGTGATATCCTTCATTTTCTTCACCAAATTTGCTAATTTTGATCCCTTTGGAGATTTTGAATCAAATTCACATTAAATTAAGGCATTTTGAATTTAATAAATTAATTTTTAAGCCTTGAAATTAATAAAAAATTTCCTTGGAGGCATCTAAAATTAATTTTGGAAATTAAAAAAAAATTAAATGTGGAGCGCACAAGGCCTTATTTTCACTTATTTTGCCAAGTCGGCCCCCCTTTTTTTTGGAAATTTATTTATTTTTAACCTCTTTTTGCCAAGTCGGCCTAGAGGGAGCAAAGGGGTGAGCGCTCTATATATTGGAGGTGTTTTTTCACAATTCAAATCATTCAATCATCCTTTCAAAGTGCGAATTTGGAGAGCTAATTGAAGGTGCGAAATCTAGCTGGAATGGAGCGAATTTCTACTAAGTGTGGAGACTAAGGAGGGCGAAATTCATCCTGAAGGCTATTGGAGAGGCGAATTTCTTGCTAGATTGGAGGATAATTTCCAGATTTTTTGAAGGTATTTGAAGGCGAATTTCCAGATTTTTGAAGAGGCTAGTGGAGTTTATTCTTTTCCAAGCTAGAGGAGGCACAATTTGTTCAAGAGAAGGCTTTGATCTACACTTTGCCTAGCGAAATCTACTTTTTTTTTACATCGTTTCTTAGAGTTTAAAACTCAAGAGGAAGTATGGCGAAATCATCTTGACATCCTTGTTTAAGGTTTGATTTTTGGACATTTGTTTTGGAAAATCTAAGTATTGCATGGTTAATTAGGAAATGATAACTCAAGATTTATCATGAAGTTTCCTAATTAAAATCTTAAATCTTCCTTTTAAGTTTAATTTCTACACTTCAAGATATATTACTAATTGTGAAATGTTGTGTAGGTATCAAGATGGCGACTCCAAAGCCCGGAGGATCTACAAGTCGGCAGGTTCCCATCAAAGACGATCAAGCAAGGATAAGGGCGACCTCCTCCAGTCTAGCATTGACAAAGACAGCCTTCTTCGGACTAACATCATCAGGAATGACTTCTTCCAATCCAGCATTCCAAGGCGAGGTACATCAATCATCCTCCACATCAAAGACAAGAGAAATCAAAGCAAGGGTTCGTTGAAGAAGCAGATAGTTCCAGAAGAGTTAATTAAAGCTAGCTTCTCAACAACATCAAATTGGCATCAATCAAGTGTCAGATGAGTTGGCATCCCAGTCATCACTCCTCCAGTCGGATTGATCCACCTCAGCATGTCCAGATTCAATGTACCTAACTCATGGGAGGTGGCACAAACTTCTATGTACCTACCCCAGCTATCTATTGGTCGATTTTTCCAGAGAAGACATGTGTCCTAAGGATGTAATTTTATCATTGGTCAAGCATTAAATGTTATGTAATGGTTGTAACAAACCCTAATTAGGGTTTTTATTATTGAAGAAGCAGATAGTTCCAGAAGAGTTAATTAAAGCTAGCTTCTCAGCAACATCAAATTGGCATCAACCAAGTGTCAGATGAGTTGGCATCCCGGTCATCACTCCTCCAGTCGGATTGATCCACCTCAGCATGTCCAGATTCAATGTACCTAACTCATGGGAGGTGGCACAAACTTCTATGTACCTACCCCAACTATCTATTGGTCGATTTTTCTAGAGAAGACATGTGTCCTAAGGATGTAATTTTATCATTGGTCAAGCATTAAATGTTATGTAATGGTTGTAACAAACCCTAATTAGGGTTTTTATTATTGAATCTTGGCCATTGATCTCAAATTGATCTGAGCCATCGAATTGTATTAAGGGCACTATATAAGCCCCGACTCTTCATTTTGTAAAGGGAGTTATATAGTTAGAAAGGAGTTAGTGAATAGAGAGTAGTTAGAAGGTGATTAGTCAGTTAATAGTATAGCAATTAGAAGTAGAGTAGAGAGAGAAGGCAAAGATTGTTGCCAAGGTGTTGTTGTAAAAGACTTGTAAAACTTCATTGAAGAAATGGTGAAATTTATGGGTCGATTCGACAATTTGCATGGTCTCTATACTTCTCATATTTGATTTCATGTTATTAGATGAGTGGAAGAAATGTGTTTGATTGATCGTGAAATTCGTATATCCATACTACTAGCAATTTGTTGATTGCAGACTTGCCTTGTGTAGTCAACTGGAATCATTCAGCTTAAGCTTAACTTCAATTGTCGCTTCTTAATTGATATGCATCAGCCTGATGGTGTCTATGCCTGTAGTGATGATTTGAACATCATAAAACTTTCCTTCGAAGATCGCACTAACCTTGTGGAGATGGTCCTGGGATGTCAAAACAAGATGTAGTTAGAATTTCATCAAAGATCATTCATTGCTCTTACATTCTTAGTGTTAGGATTAGATCCTTTCCTCGCCCTCGTCTTTTTTCCTTTTTCTTTCAAATCTAAGGCAGTAAAATCCTGTGTTCCAGCAATATTCAAAGCAAATCAGAAGTTCAGTCATCAAGTGTAAGTCCCCTTGTGATTCCAGCAAATCACATCATACCACAGAGAGCTTATCCACACGTAGAGATCCTACATACAAGAACCTTGAAGTCATCCCGATTGATCCTTTTCGCGATATCTTCAGCATTCGGAGACTTTACTCAAGAGAGGATAAGGTACCCTTGGGTATTTTATTCTGTGTTTGATAGTGTACAAAATACACGTCAACAGGACCTTAGCAAGGACATGACTCAAAATTCGCACATTCCTTTACCCCTTAGATAAAAGCTTTATCCATTAACCTAACCTTAACCTAACCACCTATGGTAACCATCATGTCTCTTCAAGCATTTAATGCTTTGTCCCTCTCCTCTCAAGCCTTCCCTTGTTGACATTTGTCAACATGGGATTGGCTTGAAGAGGAGCACATGGATTGAGGATTACCACTTCCTTAGGCAATCCTAACCCTCCCTCAATCAACTCAATTCAACCCTTCATTTGCCCATTTCCTTTATAAATAGGACTCATTCCTTCATTGTTGAGGATCACTCACACACACAAGAGTTATCAAGGCATTATTACTCTACATAGAATTTGAATGTTTTGTAGGAAGCCCTTTGTATTATTCTCTAGTTCTTCCACTAGTTGGAATTACTATTTAGCCTTTAATACCTCATTTGCATCCTCATTCAAACACGACATAATCATTCATCTCCCATCCTCCATTTGGCATCCCATTGTGCTTGTGCTCAAACTGAGGGCACACTCCACATAGCAGCAGGATCTTGGAGAGGAGGACAAGGAAGAGCTAATGGCATTGGGAGTGTCATGAGGGAAGTAGTGATAGTTTATTCGTTTTCATCTCACATATGCTCTTATGTTTAATCTTCCTTGATAATGCTTTTGAATGGTTTTAGTTTTATGTTGATGACTAATCTCGACTGACCATTTTATTGCGTTTCAATATATATATATATATATATATATGTATTACCTATCATGGGATTTCAAATATCAATGGCATTCATCATATGGAGACATATATGTGTTAATATGCAGTGAGGTGTTATAAGTATTCATAATATTATTGCGGAGCATAGACTAATGTGCATAAGAGATCAGAATGACTGAACATTACTGAATTTAATTTATCACAGCCTGTATGGTATTTCAGAATAAAACTATATCCCAGTATACAAGAATATCGATTCACATGTATTATTACTAATAATCAGTTATGTATTTACATCTGTATATTGCAGAAGTATTGCACAGAATCCATACCTGAAGACGTCTTTCTTCCGAGTGTTATTTTGATTATGGAAGCAGGCTGTTCGATTTCTATTTTCTGATTTTCCAGATCTGTTCTTTTCTCTCTCCAAATGCTTTGATTCCTTTCCTTTATATCCCTCAATGAGAGGGAGAGGTCACACCTCTTCATCATGTATGCCCTTTGGCAAGAGACACACCCTTTCACCATTAGCACTCTTTGAAAGAGTGCAACTCTTCATTATTTCTGCCCTTTGAAAGGGACACAACCTTTCACAATCGCATCTGCACTTTTTATTTAAGTCAGTTCTGTACTTCTGATTCCCCCCAAAATTATCCCCTCTCAAACGAGGCTCTCTTCTCCCTTTTATACCTCATATTTGGGAGAGTCACAACTTATCATTTCATGCCTTTTGTCCATTCATTAACTTAATTAAATTTTTAATTATATTTAATTATGTTATTTTATATTTTCATTTTCATTTTATTTTTATTCTTTTAAATTTTAATTTTATTGTTAATATTTACAATTAAATTCTATTTCAAAGTGTTGACATTACACTACTTTAAGTGAATTGCAATTCTGGGAAAGGTCGGCATGATAAAGAATCCAATCCTAATCATAACATAGAATAATACAGAACTGAAATCTACCAATAGGCTATGAGATTGTGACTGTTACACTTACATCAATGTTAATTAGTGATGCCATATAAGATTCTAGTAAGCTTATTCAACAATCCTGTTATTTGTATACCCAACATTGGTTGCAGTGCATGAGACCAGAATTCATAAAGTCATTTGGTTATGTAGTACATTCATATATTATTTACGTGTCCATTCACAATTTCAAAACCCCAAAACTGACAAACATCTGCTTTCAATTAATTTAGGAGGATGATGGGACAGGTTGTTGAGTTAGGCAATGCATCTGCCAATCGTGATTGCATATCAAACTCTGAGCTGTTAATATCAATCACATTTTGTGCAGATATAGCAGTGACTGCAGCTCATAAATTTATTGAGGTCCTTTGAAAATCCTCAAAATCCTGTCCAGGAAAACAACAAGTTTGCTGAGAGCATGCAGTCCTTAACAAAGAAGAAATCAGAGGAGCTTCACAAGAAACTAGTCTACCCAGTGAAACCACTTACTTACTAAGGACCCAGTCAAAGTTGAAAAGACAAAGGCTAAACTATGTTTAGATACCACCCAAGGCCTAAGAGACCAATCACAACTTAAGATCTAGAACATATTGCCTTAAGAGTATTTTGACTTTTTGAGGAATGCTTCCACATGCTTTTTGCGAGGAGAGCATCCGTAGTCCACTATGTACCACCATTGATAGAGTCATAGGAATCCATTTGTAATTTTTCATTTTACTTTTCCGTGCCCTTCCACTTGCCTCATGTCTAGTAGTTGGGTTTGGTAATTTTGCTTGTTGTCTGAGAGATGTTTGTTGAACCAAGAACAAAATCCCAGTCTCCTTCATTTTCAATGAAATCCATCATCTCTAAATCTTGCTTTTTTGTGAGCGCATTAAGGAAATGATCATTATCTTCAGAAGTCTATTTCATATAATGTTGAAATACTTCCTCATCCTTTGAAGATTAGCATGAGATAGAGCTAGTGATGTTTCATTTTTTGTAATTGCTGGGGGCAAAGGTGGAGAGCCAAGTCCACTATCCTCTTGAGGCAATGATATTGGAGACGAAGCTTTACAAAAAATTTCTTGTGGTTCTACCAAAATAAATAAATTTTTCTTCTAGATTGCTTAATTTGCATACCAATTGCTTGAGATTGACAAACCAAAGATCAAGAGAGGATTTGGTTGGGCATCCTGATATTCTGTGGCCAATCATGTTCCATCAAAAGCAGCCCTTCAAAATATAAGAATTGGGTCTAGTTGCTTGTGATGAGCGAATGAAGAAAACGAGAATGATATGTGTAGGAAGGAGTAGTAGAGAAAAATTGAATTTTGTCTTACTGATGTAGGTGACGAAATGCCTGGATGGAACAATTTGCAGTACATGGGAAAGCTTTTGGGGAAGCTATGGTTGGTCTCAAGAGAAGATTCCTTTCTCCTTCTAAAACCCCCAGCATGACTGAGGTGACTTCAAATAATATGGAGGTGGAATCAAGCCCTAAAATGTTTAGGAAATGCAAAAATGTGCAAAACCTTTTCTGTTGTTGCAATGAAACTATTCATTGAGACTCTTTCTCTAATAATTCATATGCCTAATTAACTAGCATGTTACTGGTGGTATATGCATCTAAATTATGTTGCATTGGATGCTTTGATGACCCAGATCTTTGCAATATGTGAGTCAGCTGTAGCCCATGGATAGTATTTAATTGTACTATTGGTGATAATGTTTACATTGTAAGAGTGATATCTTCTTAAATGGCCGACTATTGAAATTTTGTGATATCCAATCATTTCTCCTTTTAGTTGTCATTCTGCGAATTTATTGTATTGAGATTTTTTTTCATTTGTTCTTCCTTTTGTCTACTTCTAAGTTTTAGCTGTGGGTAATTTCCTTTAATATTGTAATTAAAATAGAAGTGTTTCTCAACTTGCAAAATGTGGATTCTTATATCTTATATTTGTATGGTTGTAATTGTAGGTTGAGCTGCAGCATAAGCAAGCGCTGGAAGAGGACCCTTCTGTTTTTGATTATGATGGTGTATATGATGAAATGAAGAACAAGATAAATCACCCTTTAGAGCAAGACCGAATGAAGAGAGAGGTAGTTATTTTGTTATTAATTTCTTCTATTTATCATTTGAGAACTGTACCTTTTGGTCTCTTTTCACTACATGCAAAAGTTTGTAGAACTATAAAATTATCAAAGATTTTTGTAAATTGTACATCCTTTGCAAACCATAGGAAAAATATTTCCTTTAACCTAACCTAAATTTCAAGGTAGTGGAATATCAACCTGTTGAATAGTAGCAGGCTCTGGCACACTAGGACTGACCTATAGGGAAAGATTCATCTTTGTGGGCTGTTTATTTTTACAAAACAGCTTTGCAATTGGTGAGATTTTGCGTAAAAATCAACAATTATCTGACTAAAGTTTATCTCAATTTTCTGTGTCTGGCAATTTTTTATGGACCAATAGTGATCCCTATTTTTTGCCTAAAGTGTGATGTCCACTTTTTCAGATTAAAATAATTGATGATACTATTTAAGTTGGGCCCAGTATCTTCTAATTTTAGGGTCAATTTAATAATATTATTATAATTAAATAAAAGTATTTTCAAATATTTAAAATAAAAATTATTTTTAAATACTTGGAGGGAAATTTAGGACCCAAGGGCTAAATTTGAAAATCTATACTGAGGAGGCACCTCATTTGATCAACGTGAATTCATTTGGTTCCTTCAATTTTGGAGTTTATGCTCATTTTGTTCTCCAAGGTTGAAAACCCTTGGCTGCATTCTGAGGACTAGGAGGATGAAAACTTTTTTGGCTCTTCATTTCAAGAGGTCAAACGAATAGATGTTGGAGCTGTTCATATCAACACAAAATCAATTTCCATAGAAGGAGGTGATTCCCAAGCAACAACAGGCAGATCACCATTATTAACTGGAGGTTTTTTAGGTCTGAGGTATTGGCACTGTGAAGACCCTTACTGATTTTTACCCAGTTTTGTGCAATATTTTTCAGTGATTTCAATCAGTTTGCTTGAAAATTATTACTCAGAATTCCCAAACAATTTTTGCAAACAGACGGATGATTTTTGAAATAATTTGCTCATGCAAACAGAGAATATGAAGGTTTATTCTGAAATGAAACCAACTGCAATTGATTATGAAACTCTGAATATTATTAATGAGTTTATCTGCAGTTTATAAAATACAATAACATTGTACACCTTTACAACTTCATCCTCCTCTTCTGCAGATTAAAAAAGCCTGAGACATCCTTCAGTTGAAATTGGCAGCAGATCATTCCCTTTTTATATCTCACAAAATTATCAACAATATAAACAGACTTCTTACTTGCAGTTTCAGTAACCGATCATACGCTTGCACAGACAACATATGACTCGGGGAAAGAGAAAAATACGATATTTGATGCTTCAGCATTGTGTGGCACTTGAGCATCAGAGTAGCAGAGATTTTATTCATAAATCCTCAGTCTTGAAAATACACTTATCGACAACAGGCCCTAGCGCCTCCAATAGTGCTCCCAACTCTTCTTTGTTCCTTGCAGACTTAAAACATATACCTTCAGAGAAGCTCCTGACTTCTGTTATAGCGTTTTCCAGCTTGAGCGGATATGGAACTCAGAATTATAATCAGCTGGCTCTTCTTTTCTGCTTCCAATGACTAATCAGATTCTTCTTTCAGCTACGGCAAGAATTAACTAATGAAACGCTTCAACAAAGAAAGGCTACATGCCTCTTTCAATATTCCCGATTATGCATAATTTCTTTTGCCGATTGGAAATTACTCAACTATAGCACATAGAGAATTTTATCAAATAAATCAAAACTGCATCAAGAATGAATAATATTAAGTTGTATTTTTCAAAGTTTTACTCAAAATATTTGTATCTCCTTTACATCTCCATGCCAACATAATACTTTTCATCACCAAAAGATAATCTGAAATAATATGCAATATATTCCAACTCTTGCAATTGTGTCACTGAAAGAGACTACACAAAATTGAAACTTCTCTATAGATGCAATGTTAAATATCAGAAGTGATATCTCCAACAAGTTGATTAGGGTAGATCGTTTCACTACTGAAACAGCAGGCCTTAGGGGTTTCGTCCTAGGTACAAGCTCCAAAAAGCTCTTCAGAACAAAATGAGAAATTAACCAAGCATACCCAAATGATCCTCAAGCTACTCAATAAATAGGCTTTGGATGTGACCCATCCTTTCCATCTTCTGACCATTGGAATTTCCCATATGAATATTTGAATGGTTCATTTTTGGACGGAAATAAAGTGACTTTATTTAAATAGCCCACTTAAGTCACTTATTAAATTAATTAATTAATATTACTCTTATTATTTGCATTTGAGGAGTATTATTAAGTGATTAATTATTAATTCCCTTATTTTGTTATCACATCCTACGGGAATCAAATAGGCTAATAAATCCTCTAGGAGTGCTAATAAATCCTCTGGGAAGTCTGATAAGATTGTCAATATTGTTCAAGCTATGGGCAGAACACAACTTAAGGATACCGAATTGTTCCCAGAAATCAGTGCAATATCTGAAGGTGGAAAATATTGACAATCTTATCAGACTTCCAGCAATGGCCTAATTCATCTCCAAATCTCACAGCTAGCTGTGTGGAGGCATAGGATCATTTCCATCACTACTGCAGTGAATCTATAGGACCTTCATCACTGATTTCAGCCTCCGTTGTGCATTCATTTCCATACATTGGCATCTGTTTGTCACCATTGCTTTATTAGAGTGAATCTAAATCATTGTATTCACTGACAACCACACTTGGATCTAGACACATAAGATTGCAGGTCTAGATCACTTGAACAGGGTTCAATCCAACATATCAGGCCTCTTATAACCAGTGATCAAACCTTCTGGGATCTGCTGCTGTTCCTTCACACTTGTGACAGTTCTTAGTATTAATTGGAAAACATGTAGTTTTGTAACTAGTATCTGGGTGGCTAAATAAGCCAGGGATGTGCCCACAGTTGTACAGATTGTTTATAGCACCTGTTGGTTAGTGCATTTGCTTTTAATTCTGAAGTTAATTAACTCCGTTCAGCATACAGCATTGTATATCTTTGACATTGAATAATATATTTTTTGGTGAGGTTACAAAGGTATGTCATGTTGATTACCAGTGGTATCAGACTTAAATTTTATTGTTCACTGTCATGTTCCCACCATGAATACTCTCATTCCCAAAAGCAAGAAAGAAGTAACGAAACAAAGGCATTCAGTAATATATTGCTATGCTTAGAAAATTGACTTATTTTATAAGAGCCCTCAATTTTCTGAAAACCTAGATTAAGGATCAAGTGGCAGATCGAATGATGCAATTAGTGTATTAATTGGCCTAGACAAGATTCTCTCCCATCACTACTAAGGAACATATAGCGTTCCATCTACAATGAGTAATGCATGGGTTTGTGAAGGCAAAGCACGAGTTTGTTAAGGAGCGACTTCATGAAGACAACAAACATTGATTTAATAAATGAAGGGGCAAAAGACATGATGGAAGAGACATTACTTCTAAGAGGGTTGTGACCAAATAAAAGACACAACCCTTCACTCCCTCTTGAGGGGTATATAAGCTAGATCAGCATTCGAAGGAAGGGATCAAGACATTCGATCAGATCATTGGTGGATAACCTGCCACAGCACACTTAAGTTTAGAATCTGCAGATAGTAGATTTATAACTTAGCAAGTAATTGGTATGCAATATGTTGATCTTGCCTAACGTATGCATATAATCCCTTATACAGTGTTAAAGTAATTAAGAGTGGAATTACTAAACTATCAACTCTTATAATTATTTATTTGATCAATGCATTCTCCTACAAGCTATCACATGTGTGTTAGGAAGGAAATGCATTTGGGATGAGCCAATACAGGTTCCCCCCTTAAGTAGACCACCCCAAGTTGGATGGACTAAGAGATCCTGCCACTTGTGGGCCAAGAGGTCGAGTTGTCTTAGTGGGATGCTCCGTGCTCTTGGGCTTAGTTGTGGCGAATGGTTCCTGGTTCCCTTTTGTATTGCCCTCACCTATTCTCCTAATGGTTGATTGTGGTAAGTGATAGAAGCAATCATGTATGGGTTAAGGAGACATGTTTAAGAAAGCCAATATGGGTTCCCATTTAAGGAGCCTACCCCAAGCTTTGATGGAATAGGGGTCCTGCCACTTGTGGGTCAAGGGGTCGAGTTGTCTTAGTGGGATGCTTCGTGCCCTTGGGCTTAGATGCGGCCAATAGGTCCAAGTACTCAATCGGGCTTCCTCACTAATCCATGCTATGGTTGATTCTTGGGATTAATTCTCAATGTGTGATGTTCAACTTAAAATATTTATTCAAATTGATTCTAAGTACTATTTAATGTGATTGCTTATATGTTACAATTCTTGTATATATTAATGATCCCTAACCCTCATGGAAGCGATTAATATAACAAATTACATTTTAAATGTTGACTAAAATGATTGCAGGACCTAAACCAGGATTTATCTTGCTAAAGACATTTTAATTGATAAAGTTATAATTCTAACTATATTACATCTCTTGTTTTTAATTGAACTTGTGATTTTAGGGTAAGATTGAGGATTATCCCAAAAGGGGACATTACATTCACTGGGGAATTTTAAGCGTTTTATCCATTAATTACTGTTAGTGTTAGCATTACAAACAGTTTCAGTTGGTTGAAGTTAAATAAATACAAAGGAATCTCATAAAAAAAATACAAATCTACATTAGGGATATCACAATGGTATCAAAGCTTTAGATCTTGCCAACCTGCAAGGTAAAAATGTAATGTCCCCAACTCAAGCCATGAGGCTTAACTATGCATTGGCTGTCTTTTCCTTGGATTACTTAAGAGGAGGAGGGCTTAGAGCATCATTGGGTAAGTGTTAGAGTCTCTATTCTATTCGTAAGTTGTGGGCACGTTTTTTATGCAACTTAATTGACTCAGCCTAAAGACTTAATATTTCCCCTTTTGAGTTTAATGACTTAAGAGACATGTACTTTTAAGTGATTTTTATTAAACATGTGCCAAAAGGTCAAGGGGAATTTAAGGAGCGTATTGGCTCATTTTTGGGAGCTTTTTTGGAGCATTGGATTTAGTTTGCAATGGATCTATGGTTGAGATTAAATCGTTCTTTTGGAAGTGATGATATAACTTATTAGGGTTCTTTTGGAGCTCATTATGTGATTACACTTTTCTCTATTGCTGCTGCAATTTCTTGGCTTGAGGCTTGAAACCCTTGAGTATCCTTGGTTTCAGAGAGACATATGGGCTCCCCCTAGTTAGAAGGGTGTGTTTTGATGGAAGGGATTTGGTTTGTGATGCCCTAGCACATCATTTTTAGAGCTGCATTTCCTTATCAGGTTTGGAGACCATTGTGGAGGTGTGATTCAGAGTTATCAGGATTGATTCAGAATTATCGGGATCAGATTTGGACAACCTACACCAACATTCCTGCATGTTTTCGAGCATCAATGAAGTTGACATCTGAAAGGACAAGTGGGACGTTATTGTGAGACCCAAGGCTGATTTTCTGAGGGTTTTGGCAAGGGCAGCTAAGATTTTGAAGACATTTTTGAGGTATTTGAGCATAAATCTGCATACCGCTGATCATATTCATCTCAGAAAAATAAGAAAAAAAATAATGTAGTTATTTCTGAAAATTCTGGGCAGATCTAGAGTGTTTTCTGTAACCTTTTCATACTCAGAAATATTCAAAAATTTCTTTAAATTAGCAGAAAAATCAGAAAAATATTCTGGGTGTAGATCTGAGTTTGTTGAAGGGTTTTTTATTTGCAAATAAATTTCAGAATTTTCTGTTGCATATTTTTGGAGATATTGTTGTTTTCCCTTTATCCCTGTTTGGGGATATTACTGAAACTAACATTTTGGATGCGTTCTAGTCAAAGAGAGTTGATGTCTACAAGAAAGAAAGAGATGAAAAGTTTTAGAGAGGTCCAATTCAATGCCTTTATTTAAAACCAGAAATGAATGAATCTGCTACTGACACAAATGTTGCAAACAATGCAAAACATGAATGCTGCCCTACAAATACAGACACCTACATATAAGAGGGGTGCCTCAACAAATTAGAACAGCAACAAACACATAACTGTAATTGCTTCTGCAGCTAGGCCCTTCGTAACCCACACTCTTATGAAGGGGACGAACCACTTGAGCCACAACTAACAAAAGTCAAGAAAGAATTGGTGGAGTAGAAGAAAGAAGAACCGTCAAAATATAAGCTACAAGAAATGGAGCAGGAATAGAAAGGTAAAGGAGGAGTTTTGTTGATTTTTAACAATTGCAAACGTCAACAGAATTTTGGGGAAGTCAAGAAGGAAAGGGCATCACTTGTCAGATGCGAAGAATCTGAGATAGAGGAAGTGGTGCCTAATCATGAACTCTCCATTGATCTTCCAAAGGATGGAAATGTTGAGGGCATCTCAAGAATATATAGTTCAGCAAAAGGTGTTGAGCACCTTGATTTCAGCCAAAGGCATGAAAATAAAGGTTGTATTTCAGCTTTTTTGCTTTCTGCCATGTCATTACAAGATTCTTGTTGTTATGGAAAGCATCATCAAGAGGGTGAAGGAGTTCAAATATGTTCATACATAAGAGTATGGGATCCAGGTGATTGTTTGGGACACCTGAAATTGAAGTTCGAATTCGTGCAGTATCTTATGGAAATAAGCGATATTCTCAATAGCTATTTTGCTTTGAAAGTTTGGAATACTCAAAATATTGGAGCAGCAGTTGGTTATGTATGGACAATGTATGGCTTTATAAATGAGACATTAGGAAAACATTCATATGCAAAATCACTTCAGGCTACATTAAATTATGGTTTAGAGATAAGTCCCATGCAAGGGCTTGGGCTTGGCTTCACATATGGGCTTACTATATGTACTTGTGCACTGCAGCCTTGTTTCGAAAAGCTCTTCATCTCAAAAGGGAAAGTGAATGATGGTCAGGTTATTGCAGCCCCTTATGCTATAATTCTGAGAGGCCTAGGCCTTAATCAAGCAGTTACAAACTTCTATTCATTTGAACAGGGCAGTATTGTAGCACAGAGCCTTTTTGAGATGATAAGCAGATCACCTGCAAGAAGTAATTGAGACAGAAGAATATTAAATGGGATTCAATGATTTATTGAGATTGCTCTGGTAAAAGTAGCATTGTTCTGTTAGTGGAGAACTTTAAGGATCCTACTTTAGGAGTAACTCTTTTGAATGGAACAAATATAAAAAATATTAACATAGGGTGGTGTTGTGATGTATTCACACATCGCCCCATTGTAAATGGGGACCCCTACTTTTTTGCTTTCTGGGGTTTGTTTTTCTAGGTCTTTTAGGGTTTTGTCTATTAGCCTTTGTATGCTGAGTGTTGCCAGAGGGATCACTAAGATAGCAGGTTCTGCTTGAGCCAGGGTGAGTCCACAGGGCCCTAAAATTAGGGTTTCTTTGAAAGTCTTCCTTAGGACAAGGTTTTGCTCTTGTTGCCAATTGTGTCTTGTTTGAGGAGGTCAGTGATGCTTGGTGAGTGAATATCATCCTTGAAGGTCTGAGTTAAGTCAAATTGGTGAGTGATGAAGTCTGGAATGTCATCCTGATCTTCAAATGTCCTGAAATTTCGCTGTCTGGTATGTCATCCCGATCCTGAAATTTGACTGTCTGGAAAATTGAAGAATCCTCCAAAGACTAGATTTTGCATTATAACTCCTGGAGGCTTGAAACCACTCTCAAACATCCTGACAGTATATATGGAATATAACTTAAAGTATAAGAAAGAAGAAAGATATTCCATATATGAATCCTGACGGAGAGACCAAAACATCAAATTTCGCTCCTGACCCTTCCAAAGGGTCCAAAGCGAATTTCAAATTTCGCTCTTGACCCTTCCAAAGGGTCTAAAGCGAAATTATCTATAAGGCATTCTACTATGACCCAAACTTAGAACTAACTCATTCCCAAACATTATTGAGGGCAAAACACTTGTTTGGATGAAGAAATGTGAGAAATGAAGTCAAGATTTGAGCCTAAATGTGAATTTCGCTCTTGACCCTTCCAAAGGGTCTAGAGCGAAATTCTCCTTTGTTTGGGCTAACATCCTTGTTCCTTGGACATGGTGGAAGGAAATTGGTCATGTTCTTGCCTAAGGAAGTGATTGAAAGTTTTGAAAAGTGAGGGTTTTGTCCAAGAATGGAAATTTTGCTCCTGACCCTTCCAAAGGGTCCATAGTGAAATTCCCCATAAACCTTATTTTCTTCCTTGTTTAGACCAACATTCTAGTTCCTTGGACATATTTGGAAGTGGATTAGCATGTCTTTGCCTTTTGAAGTGATGGGATGTAAAAATGTGAAGGATTTTGTCCTAAAATTGGAATTTCGCTCCTGACCCTTCCAAAGGGTCCAAAGTGAAAATCCTTATAACTCTCATTTGCTTCCTTGTTTTGGCTAGGTGTTGGAGTCCAGGGCATGTTGGAGGGTAGATTGGTATGTTGTTGCCTTGGGAGGTAGTTGGACGCATTGAAAGATGAAGATTTTGCCTAGAACAAGAATTTCGCTCTTGACCCTTCCAGAGGGTCCAGAGCGAAATTCTTTATTGACCTCATTTGCTTCCAGGCTTGGGCCACAAACCTTGTTCCTTGGGTGAAGAATGCTGTTTTTTGGCCTTCTAGAGAGGATTGGAGTTGAAAAGATGAAATAACTAACCTAGAATGGGAATTTCGGTCCTGACCCTTCCAAGGGGTCTAGAGTGAAATTCCGCAAAACCACTCTTTTCCCTCAATTTTGTGCCAAGTCAAGTGTGGACTAAGATGAATTAGGATTGTAGATGTCTTTAGGCACAACTTTGACTTGTTGGTGATCTTCAAACTTGAAGGAATTGAGCAAAAACATGAATTTTGCTCCTGACCCTTCCAAAGGGTCCAGAGCGAAATTCTTAAAATCACCTTTTTTCCCTTCAAAGCCAAGTCAAGTCTTTGGTTTTTATGGCATCGATGGAAGTGAGAAGGTGTGTCCTTGCCTTTTGAAGTTGATTAAGGTTGAAAGACTGAGGAAATAAGCTCAAATCGCTCCTGACCCTTACAAAGGGTCCAGAGCGAAAATCCTAAAAACCATCTTATCCTCCAAATTTTGTGCCAAGCCAGGCCTAGACCAAGGTGAGAGAAGCCCTTTGAATAGATTGTTGCCTCCAAAAATGAAGATTCTAAGCTAGGACAAGGATTTCGCTCTTGACCCTTCCAAAGGGTCCAGAGCGAAATTCTGGATAGGTCCCATCCCTGGCCATGATTTTGAGTGAATTTTTATTTTCAAGCCTTTTGGAGATCAAGCAAATGTTGTCAGGTTGAGAAATGAATTCAAATGAGGGAGTCAAGGGGAAACAAAATGAAAAGAATGGAACTAGGTAGGAGAAGACATGCAAAACATGAATTTCGCTCCTGACCCTTCCAAAGGGTCCAGAGCGAAATTTTTCAAATCCATCATTTTCTCCTTGGGTGAGGCCAAAACATTGATTCTTGTGGCATGGTTGAAGGTGGAGTGAGGTATTCTAGAAAAGGAAATGAAGGATCAAGCTTAAAACTTGAATTCGCTCCTGACCCTTCCAAAGGGTCCAGAGTGAAATTCTCAAAATATCATTTTTCCTTCAAGTTTGTGCTAGGCCAGGACAGTGATCAAGGTGAATTGGACTTAAAGATGGCCATAGGCATGTGTTTGAATAGGTTACAAGTCCAAGAGGTAAGGATTTTGAGCTAAAGAATGAATTTTGCTCCTGACCCTTCCAAAGGGTCCAGAGCGAAATCCTCAAAAACTCCATTTTTCTCCAATTTTGCATCAAGCTTGATGTTGGTTGAGATTAAAGGGATCCTTAGACATGCATTTGAGCAAGTTGTGGTCACAAGTTGTGAAGATTTTGTCCTAAAATGCAAATTTCGCTCCTGACCCTTCTAGAGGGTCCAGGGCGAAATCCTTTGAAACTCTTATTTTTCACCTTGTTTGAGCTAGGCAAAGGGCTAGTTGTGAGATTATGATGAGAAGAGGTTTGAAGGCAAGGCCTAAGATTATGAAATGATGAAATGAGGTCTAAATCAGCCAGGAATGAAAATTTCGCTCCTACCCCTTCTAAAGGGTCCAGAGCGAAATTCTTATAGGGCTTGTCCTTGGGGAGAATCTTGAGCAAACTTCATTTTGATGTCTTCTTGTTGATGATTTAAGGTAGAAAATGCTATGTTAGAATGAATTTATTATGTGTCCTTAATCATCTTATGGTTTGTTTTGTAGATGAAAGAAGACCAGGCCAGGACAAGGAGACCTCTTCTAGTCCATCATCATCGAGGACGTTCCACATACAAAAAGGGAGGATTCAAGGTGCTTTGAAGCGTTGGAAGACTAGGGGTGTTCAAGGAATTCAAGTTAGCCTCAAGACCTCATTCTACCACAAGATGACAAAGAAAGGCTTCGCCAGCACTTCAAGGCAAGGTATGCTATCGGAGAAGGAAGACTTGACGATAAGAAGGCCTCATCAAGCACTTGGGAGTAAAAGAGGTACATCATTCATCAAATTGAGACAGAAAGGAGATCAACCAAGACACAGACATCAGACAAGGTGGCATCCCAGTCACTACTCCAGTCGGATTGGTCCACCTCAGCATGTCCAGATTCAATGTACCTGACTCATCGGGGACGACACAAACTTCGAGGCACCTACCCCTGCTTCCTATTGGTCCTCACCCTTGGAATGTAATTTTCTAATTGGCTAAGGAAGTTTGTTGTAACAAACCCTAATTAGGTTTTCTATCTTGCAATCCTAGCCATTGGTTCTAAGTCAATCAGAGCCGTCAATTTGTAAAGGGCTCTCTATATAAAGTCGTGGCTCCTCATTTGTAAAGGTTAATAGTGGGTGAATAGTTAGAAATAGTGAATAGTCAGCTGATAGAATTGCAATTAGAGTAGATTAGGAGGATAAGGCAAGAAATTGTTGTTGTTGATTGTAAATAAACTCCATTTTCATTGAAGTTATGGTGAAGTGTGTTGTTTCTTTGCAATATGCATGGTCTCCTGTTGAATCTTCATTTTAGATGATAGATAATTAAATTGAATGAAAGAA
>NC_081412.1:172820910-172833410 GCF_030272615.1 Cryptomeria japonica | reverse complement strand
ATTTATTTTCTAACCCGTGGGCCCTGTTTTTGGGAACCCACGGGTTTTGTTTCACCCGAGTCTCTCCTAGGTTTGGCAAGACCCACAGGGAACCTAGCCGCCTGGGCAGGACTTGGGTAGGACCTAGGTCGAACTAGGCTCAGACCAGGACCAGGACCAGGGATGAACTAGGGACCAAGACCTGGGCATTTTATGGAAGAACCGTATTTGAGTCAGAAAACAATCTCTCCCCCCCTCTACAAATTAGGTGGGTCTCCCCTTTATATAGGTTTGATGCCTTGGCTACATGCAAAACCCTAATTAGGGTTTTCCCCTAAAAGATTCCCCACTCAAGATGCAACGAGGTGGGAATCAACAATTAATATCCATAAAGCCCATATACAATAATTTCAAATGTGCCCCAAAATGGCATCCATTCCTGCATTTAATGCACCACTTCATCAAGTTTGACCCCCATGCAATGAATATACTCCATGCAAAATGCTCATAAATGCCCACCATTACATGCTACGGTGACATGCAAAGAGAATCCGTCATAAAACCATAAATATGGCTGCTACATGCAAAAGATGCATCATAAATCTGCCATGCATTGATCAGTCCACCACTTGGTTAAATTATTCCAACAATAAATGTGCTGCCACTACATTAAAAGATTCTTGTCCAGGAGTGGACAACCATTGTCACGTTCATTTATTGCATATGTTATGAACTTGGAGACAAGGACTTCCAACTCTCCCACGGCAACACTTGGCGTACTCTCAATCTGATTCTCCAGCAATATGACTTCCTCTTTGCCTTTGGAGAAAAAGTTCTCCCACTCTACCACCATTTCCTGTGTCTTCTTCATGACGCTAGAGAATGAAGAAACATTTTCAAAATGCTGTTTGGAAAATGATCCGACGAAGAAGTATTCATGTAGTTGAGTTCTCAAAGAATTAACTGTCACTCCATTTTCATTCTGTTGCCTCGTGAATAATGCTTTGATGGCACCGACAATCTCTTTTTGCACCCTTTAGATTGAGTGTTTTAGAGCTAAAGACTCCACGCTACACCTTTCAAAATTGATCTTTTCGGAGCAAATGGTTCAAAACCACCTTGGAAAGTCGTAGATTTCATTCTCTTGGATGACTTTCCCATCAATCAATGTTTTCTTTGGAATCTTCATCAAAGCCTCAAGTCATGGATTGGTGAGGCCCTGATAGATGTGCACGTCTTCGCATAGACTCTCCGAATGTTTCCACTCTGTTCAGAAGGGTAACCAACTTGGAATGAAGATGAGCTAGATCTTCAATGAATTTTCCGGCTGAGGCGAAGACATCTACTACCCATTCTTTGGCGTCATGAGCTATCTTCCTAACTATTTCAGCTTCATTAATGTCTTCTTGTGGAAGGGAAGGAGGAATGAATGAAGGGTCAGCCTCTCTGAGTGGTTGTTTAAAACTTCTGACGTAGTTGCATAAGGCATGGTTTTCTCTCTTTAGCCTTTTGCATTTTTCCTTTAGTTTCTGCATTTGTTTCTTCATTGCCAAAGAAGACCCTTCAAAATTTTCCACAACCTGTGTCATGGAAGCGTGCCCCAAGTCAATTTCTTTGATTATGTAGTCACTTGGCGCAATTTCATTCTTGTCTTTATCTGCCACGGGCTCAGCCAAATGTAGAGTCCTGGATCCGGACTCATTCCTCATAAGTCTAGAAAATTTCTAGGCAAGCTTCTTCTCTGCTGGCTGATCCATCCTCTTCAGAAGTTCTTCTAACTCTCATGCTGGACCAATTTCTTCCTCTGGTTCTTTCCTCAACCTGTCCATAAGTCAATCTAGAACAACTGCCGGTGGATCTTGTATATCCATGTTTGTGGGTTCCTGCGATGTTCCTGTTGTCATTTTATGACACCCTTGGTCCATCAATGAGAATCGATTAGAGATATGTTCTATGGACTAGTGCTGCCTCAGTTGATCAAAGAAAAAACAATGGAATCATGAAGTGTGAAGTGTTGTCTTGTTAGAAGGAAGTTCTTAAGTCTTCCCTTCCTTGACCCCAGAACTCCGGAACCTCGAAGTTCCTAAAGTCTTCCCTTCCTTGATCCTGGAACTCCGGAACACCGAAGTTCCTAAGTCTTCCCTTCCTTGACCCCAGAACTCTGGAACCCCCAAGTTCCCAAATTCCCAAGTTCCTAAGTCCTCAACCTCAGAACTCCGGAACCCCTAGGTTCCCAAGTTCCTAAGTCCTCAACCCCGAAGCTCCGGAATCCTGAAGTTCCCAAGTTCCTAACTCTTCCCTTCCTCAGAGCTCTGGAATCTCGTAACCTCGAGGTTCCCAACTTCCGACTTCCAACGACTTTCAACACTTCCAGATGGCGTAATCAACACTCAAAGCTCTTAATGCTCCAACAACTCTATTGACTTGTACACCTTTTGTGGAGCTACAGGGGCACATTTAATGATTTTTGCAGGATTTCCATTAGGTGGAGTACAAGGCCATGCTTATTTGTGGTTACTTATGTCATGCCTGCATGCTCTGACTTTGGAATGTCAGACAATCCACCTTCTGGAAGTCCCTTTCTTCTTGGGATTGCATTGTCAGGGTATGGCCGGGTTGCTTGCATGTACACAATGTCAGGTGCATGCACTTCCTTGCATTCCCTGATTGACATTTCCTTGCACACACAAGGGTCAAGGCTTCTCTTCCTTGACCAATGGTCTCTCTTCTGTGAGCTGTTTTCTATATAAAGGCTGTTAAGCCTCATTGTAAAGGGTTCTCTCCTTGTTGGCTTTAGCTATTCTATGCTCTTTCACTTCTCTTAAAGACTTGTATTTATCTTGCATTTCTGCAATTGCAAGTTTGGCCATTGGCCTTATGATGAATTGAAATCACCATTCTTGCCTTACTTCAACTTATGTATGTTGTGTATGTGTTCTTACCTTCATTGTAAGTGTATGTTTGTGGCTTTCTTTCACATATATGCTGTATTAACCTGTTTCTTGGCGACTTGTGGGAAACCTTCTCCCCTCTTGACATTCAACAAGTTCTAACCTCCATGCATGCATTGAGGTCATTCATGCAATTGAAGTTTGTGCATCTCCTGGGTATTTCAGTTGATTCTTTGTGCCATTTTGGGTGGGGAGAGAAACATCTCTTATCTTGGTGCATCACCTCCTTTCATTTTAAGCATTTCTCTCTTCCCTTTTCCTCTGCAAGCTTTTAGGATAGGTTTAGAAGTAAGATTTGGAGTGTTGAGTTGGTTCAACACCTGCATTTGGATTGAGAAGGAAGCCGACCTTCTTCGGAGATTCAACCCCCTTGCACAAGGTCCCACACTTCGGGGTTGTTTTCATGTTTCACAAGGTTGCTGAGTTGATAACTCAACAAGGGTGCAAGCTTTTGTGACAACAATTCCCTCCATTTTTCCGAGGATGGTTTCTATGAAACTGTCTTGGCGAGGTTTATCCTGATGGGGAGGAATTTCTTGTCTCTGTTCTCCTGGTTGATCTGGCCTATGTGAAGTACTGGCGCCGAGACTATCCTATGTTGTAGCAATGTTGGGAGGATTACCTTGAGGTGGATCAATTGGGTTCTTTCATGTGAACATTTCCACCTCCTGTACGCTGGAAGAGCTAGTTGGTGATTGCATTCCCTCTACTCTCGTTCTCTTCGGCACGAGTTCTTATTGAGGGACCTCTTGTTGAGCATCCTTCCTTTTCACTGTTCGTGGCTTCTCAGAACATTCCTTCCTTTTCCAGGATTAGCCTCCCTTTGTTGAACTTCTTCTTCACCTTGGGCTTGTGAAAATCCTACCATAGCCTCACTGTGGGAATCAAGATTTCCCATCAATTGGAAAGTTAGGTGGATATTTCCTTCTTTCAGCCCTCTTATATGTCGATCAAACCAATGTTTAGTAAATTTCAGAACCGGTCTAGCCAAAATATCTAGATCATCAACTTCTGGTTCTGACCAATTTGGGAGCTGTATAGGTTGATCTTTCACCTTTTCGAATTTTGGTTGCACCAAGTTCGAATTTTCCTTCACTTGATCTAAAACCTACATTAATTCACCTATTCTGATTGTCTACAAGGGCAGCTTGGAAAACATCTTTTTGACATCAAAATCATCCCTTGCAACTTCCTAATAGTCCTCTAGGTGAAATTTATGCACAAATTTCAATCCTGCAACCTTTCTGATCTTATGATATGGATCGTAGTGAGAATTGAATGTGTAAAATGCCAGGCGGTAGAATGCCAACTCCTCTACTGCTTTCTCAGCTGCTGCCAAGTTTGGGCACACTTCTACATAGTCACCAAGGACAACTGGAAATTCAATAGACAACTTCTTTTTCTTCTTCTGAATTTGATCATATGCTGTCAACTGTCTCATAAGTTCTAGTGGTATCAGTTTGTCAGATGGATACCGAGGCAGTTTATGGCTGGAAATTGAATCCTTGTGTCCTGATGTAGGTGAACTTTGGAAATTGTATGAACGTGGCTCCAAATTTTTGAACCAATGCCCTAGCCTGTGGTGACACTCTTGTGTGGAGCTCATTTTGCATAAGTTTGGTCAAGTACATGGTAAGAGTGTCATTCACCAGCTTGAAAGATTTAGTATTGTAGAGGTGCAGTTGAGGATAACATTCATGAATTTTCAGCTGTGTCGGTCCGCAACCCACGACTCCTTTTCCTAGTAGACCATCAAAACCTCCCATCCTTGCAAGCATGTAAATTACATAGGAACTCATGTAGAAGGATTGAAACTTCTTTTCTTTCAAATCTTTCAGTTGTTCATGCACATACTGGCTGATTAATCTGGCCTAGTCCACCAGCCCATTGGCATTCATGATTTCACCAATGTAGAAAAACATCCACAACTCAAAATTCACAGTATGTGAACATCCCATTATCCTACTTAGCATCATTATCAAGTTCACATACTCCTGTTTGATCTCGAAAATGGTGAGCGTCTTAGGCATTTTGGAGATGTGTGGTCTAGGTTTTTGCAACCAATGCTTGTTGACAGTCTCCACACATCTGTCAGGACCTGCATCATATATTGCCTTAGCTCCATTCATAGTCCGGTAAGTCATCGAATGATGTGAAGGAATTCCGAAGGCTTCATCCATTGAATCCGGAGTCAAGGTGGCTAACAACTTGCCACTTGATGTTGAAATTGTCCTCCTTTCCGGATTGTAGTGTTTTGCACATTCCAGAATCAAGTCTGGATATTGAATAGAAGGGGGAAATCCTGCTGCTGCAACAATTCCACTTCTGACAATCCTGGCAGCGGTAGGAGATGGACTGTGCCCTGCTATCCCAAGCATCTTGATTTTGAAGGCAGCCATGTTGAACGCTCCTAAATTTGTATTACTGATCTCCTTCCACCTGGACACCATCTTGGATTTCGGAAGGAATCCCTTCATCTCAACCTTTATCTGTGCCTGCCTGGTGATGGTTGCCGCCTTGCTTGATTCTACCATCCTGGGAATAAATAGGCACTTCCAATGAACAAAGCTTTTTGAAAAGGATGAAAAAATTCTTTAAGTCTAACTTTCTTCACTTTCTCCAACTCTTCTTTCTCCAAATTCGCACATGAATAATGAATTACACTTGTGTGTTTATATAGAACTCTTCCCATATGCTGCTAAGTTGGCGAGGAGTCAATTTAAGCAGTTGCATTAATTATGTGTCATACTTTCCTTTCCACAACGCCATGCAAACGGGCTCCACCATCGTAGTTGAGTTCCAAAATGGAACTTTCTTTTATTACATTGAGTTGTGTGTCATACTTAGAATATTCCCTTGCCAACTCATTACTTTCCATTCTTCAAATTCTAGAGGGATTTTTTAAAAGTTTCACTTGATTTCCTTCTTATCTGTACACTTGGCTTGACTTTCCTTGCTTTGGATGAGATTTTCCATGCTTTTCCACCATCTCCTATTTTTTAGGAATTTTCCTAAAATCTAGGACCCGGGTCCAACAGAGAGAATTCTCTCATGAGTCCAAATCTGCAAATTTTTTGAAATTTGGATGAGATTTCGTGTCTAAAAATGGATTTTTCTAAAAATTTCCCTAGGGATTCGTGCTTTTTCACTCCATTCCTAACCTTCAAATTCTCCTTTGCTTTTGAAAACTTTGAACTCCTTGACTTAAGCTCTAATTCCACTTTGTGATGGAATTCTTTATTTCATTCATTTTCCATGTCCATTTGATTCTGGGAATCCTTCTTCGAGCATGGGTGCCAAATCATTGTGAAGGAGGAATTTTGTAAATTTTGAATTTTCCAAGTCCCTTCATTCCATCGCCTTAACTCAACTTTGGGCAGAATTTTCCTTTGGGCAAGGAATTTCATTGTTTTCCATTCTTCCATGCTGACTTGAGTTTGGCACCCTACTTGGCAATTGGGTGTGGATTTCATCATGTCATGGAATTTATCAATTTGGAGTTTTTCTATGACCTATTGATTTTAGCGCCCCTCCTCTATGGGCGCCAAATTCACTATGATAAGGAATTTCACTTGCTTTGGATTTTCCATACCACCTTGGTTTTAGCGCGCTTTGACTTGACATGGCCGCTATTTCTACCCTGTCTTGGATTTTCACACTTTTTGATTTTTCCATGACCCATTGATTCCAGCGTCTAGTGTCTAGCTAGGTCGCCATTTTGACTTAGTCATGGATTTTTTCATGTTTTTCATGAATTCCAGGATGACCCCATTTTGGCGCCCTTCTCCAGTCTTGGGCGCCAATTTCACCTGGTGATGGATTTTTTCGCAATTTTCATGATTTCCAAACTTAGTCAATTTGCATGCTTTAGGATTCAGGATGCTGCTTTAGGAATCAAGGTGAATTTTTCAGACTTGGATGATTTTCAAGCTTTCCACTTTTGCACTGAATATCCACATTTAGCCAAATTTTGGTCACTTCGCTTGCTTTTTAACTTTTCCGGATTTAGAATGATCGTGCATATCTGGTCTTTAGTGTTTGCCTGCAATGACCTGCCACAAATAGTCTTTCCAAAAATAGAAACCTTTTCAGAATGTCAGCGTTAGAGCAAAACAAGACCTAGGGACACTTTCTAAAAATAGAAACTTACTAAAAATAGTAAGTTTGATTTTTGGTGAAATGAAGACATTCCGGGAGGCAGTGAAATCCCTTAAAAATAGGAACTCTCTAAAAATAGAAAGTTACTCAGAATTCGCTCAAATTTCACTGGGTGGTTCCTCGAAGGGTCTTGATTCCAGTTCTACGTTCAGTTTCTCCAAAATCCTAAAGGAAATCCCTAAAATCTAGGACTGAAGGATAAAACCCTAAAACAGCCAAAACAAGCCCTAGACTTGGCCAAAATGGCTCAAACGAAAAGCATACTTGATCAAATTGAACCCACTCACTTGCAGACTTGGAAGATTGACGAGATTGTTACCAAAAGACCCCAAAGAAACGAAAACCAAAAGATAGAGAAGGCCTAAAAGGTAGGGGGTCCCCATTTTGAATGGGGTGATGTGTGATTAGGTCACAACAGGTACTTAGACCAGATTTGCAGAAAACTCAATGCCAATCAACAAATAATCCAGATCCAGAGTCACCTGTTTCACCTCTTCAGTCATTTGATGTCAAAAGGGAACAATCACCCTCAAAGAGGTTCAGAAGATCTGCCTCTTGCTTTGATCAAGCAGGAATAGAATAGAGTACTTCAAAATATCCTCAAACTAATGTGAGCACTAGCAGTGCCAAGGATTCTAAAGATGGTGGGACTGCAAATGATTTGCAGTGTACAGCAGATTCAATGAACGCTGTTTAAGTTCCAAATTTTTTTATGTCAACTTTGAGGAAAAGAGAAAATTTGGGAGGTAGGTTTAAGAATAATGGATATTTTCCAGTCACATAGTGGATGGGTTTGCAGCCTAATGTTACTGAGGAGGTGTTGGCCACTAGGGCAAGGTGGTTTCCAGCCATTTTATTTCTGATTCTGAACAAAAGAATGTAGTGTTCATGGCATGATATTATCTTGTGTTGAACTGATATTATCTTCCTTGAGCAGCTATAGAACTGTAGGTCTGGTGTCGATCTCTTGGTTTATTGTTCTTTGTAGGAGGTGTCACATGTCGAGAACTTGAGATCACTTAGTGCAACCATTCCTGCTTTTCAAGTGCTGCTGGGGGAGAAATTAGTGGTGATGTATGACTCTTACAATTACCTATCAACTCACACACAATCTGATCCAAACCAATTTTTGAATGGTATAGCTTGGGGCATTGTGATAGGAACTCTTGGAGGCCAAGGTAAATATTATAACGTCAATCTTGAAGAGGCAAGCATATGGCATTCATTGGTCACATTTATTTGAGAAGTTAATTATTAAGAAGTTCAAGGCCTGTGTGTCAACACAACTATCTTTTCAAGGTAGTCATGAGCGACACAAGAAGATCCCAAGTAGAAGCTAATATGAAGACCAGAATAGCGCAACATAAGCATGGTGGAGTAATTCCAAAAGTAGACTTTTATGCAAGGGGTCACCAAGGAGATGAATACATGTGGCAGCCGTGGGTCTCCTGGGAGTTTGTGGATATTTTCATTCATCATCACATCAAAGAGGAGCATATGAAGAGTTGGTAGCCTTCATTGCTTGATTCAAGTCAAAGATGGAAAGGTATTAAACTATTAATCATGCAACACATCATGGACCTCCCTAAGATTTACATTTATGATGTTGGGTGTCAAGCGGTCAAGTTGTTTCCCAAAGAGGTGATAAAATTACATGAGTTGTACATTGGAGATAGTAGATCTTGCAATATTGTTTGGCAGGAGTTGTCTCACTTTAGGTACATGATCCAAATTACATAAGTGTTTCAGATTGATTCATGATATTGGCAGGGTGACACTTGAGCATCCGGGAAGGACATGTGTCATTTGTTAGGTATAAGATCTAAACACTATGGACATTATAACATGATTCATCATCTGGGTTTGCGATTGCTTGTGGGCAAGCAATTTTGGGAAGGACAGGCTGTCATGTTTCCTGTTTTGGATTGAAATAATTAATAATATTATTTAAGTTGGGTCAAGTATTTTCTAATTTTAGGGTCAACTTAATAAAATTATTATAATTAAAATAAAGTTGTTTTTAAACACGCGTATAAAAAAAAAGTTTTTAAAAATATCTGGAGGGAAATTTAGAACCCAAGGGCCCAATTTTAAATTTGTATCAAGTAGGTGTCTATTTTCATTTGATCATCATGAATTCATTTGTTTTCTTCCATTTTGAAGTTTATGCTCATTTTGCCCTCCAAGGATGAAGACCCTTGGCTACATTCTGAGGACTAGGACTAGGAGGACAAAAATCCTCTTGGTTCTCTGTTTCAAGAGGTCAAGCGGATAGCTTTTTGGAGCTCCTCACATCAATATAAAACCAATTGGCATAGGAGGATGTTATTCCCAAGTGACAATTGTTTTGCCAATAAAGTGTAATTCAATGCATTGCAGAAATAATAGACATAACAGAATACAACATGACAGAATATAAAGAAACTCAGATCTTCATTGATTCATAATAATGTCAGTACAATGACAATGACCATACTAACCCTCCCTCCATGACCAAGGACTCGCTAATATATAAAGTTGACTGGTCAGTTACCCGATGTCAACTGTCGACAACCGACGGGTTAACTGCCGTCATTAACTCTAATTACATTAAATGTCTTATTGCTTAATTACCCGACAACATCATCCCCCCCAAAAACAAATGTCATCTCCGGACGACAGACAACAAAATGGGAATGATATGCCTACAATAGAGAACAACTACGAACCCCACAAAATAACAACTACACACAGACTACTGAGGGGGTAAGGGAGGCATCCCTGATGGTGGAGGGGCTGGGGCTGCTACTGCCAACTGCTCCCGAAGCTGTACCACCTGGTCGGTCCGGTATTGGAGGTCCTGCTCAGCCTGCAACTGTCGCTCTCGGGAACTCCTCACTCGAAACACTGCCTCCATCAATTCTTGATGCTTCGCCTCCAACTCGGCTGCCAGGGTAGCAACTCTCGATTCTGCTGAGGCTCTCTCATTTGACTGCACTGCCAACTTTGCCTTCACGACACTCAATTCTCCTCTCACGGTGGCAAGGATCTCATCTGTACTCCTAGCATGGGTGCGCTGCTGCGCTAACTCTGTCTCCAATGCAGGGATGCGAGTGGCCAACTCCTCCTGAGCCCTATCTGCCTTGAGCTGAGTCTCTCGAAGCTCGAGATACCTATCTCGTACAGCCTGCTCAATCCGTCTGACTCCCTCCGGCCACCTCCTGGCTCTGCCACTCTGCTCGCATCTCTGGAAGATCAAGCGTTGGCCATCCATGCTGCTCAAAAAACTGCTGAAATGCCACTGCTACTCCAGATGTAGCAAACGCAAGGAGTCTCTGCAAAGTGAGCTGTCCGACAGACTCCTCTACTGTCGAGGCAACCAGTAGCTGAACCTCCTCCTCCATCCTGGCTAAGAACTGCACCATGGCAGTAGTATAGTGGTGAGTATTCCTGCTTGTCACGCGGGTGACCCGGGTTCAGTCCCCGGCAACGGTGCCAAATGCTTTGCCAATAAAGTATAATTCAATGCATTGCAGAAATAATAGACATAACAGAATACAACATGACAGAATATAAAGAAACTCAGATCTTCATTGATTCATAATAATGTCAGTACAATGACAATGACCATACTAACCCTCCCTCCATGACCAAGGACTCGCTAATATATAAAGGTGACCGGTCAGTTACCCGGTGTCAACTGTCGACAACCAACGGGTTAACTGCCGTCATTAACTCTAATTACATTAAATGTCTTATTGCTTAATTACCCGACAACAACAATAGGCTGATCCACAGCTGTGTTCAGATTGGTAGCTGGCCACCATTATTAATTGCAGCGTTTTGAGGTCTGAAGTATTGCTGCCTAGGGTTTATTCAAGCTGTGGGCAGAAAACAGCTTAAGGATAGTGAAATGCTCGCAGTAATCAGCACCACTTCTGAAGGTGGAAATTTAACATATTGAAAAATTGTCAGACCTCTAGTGCTGCCCTAATGCATTTCCAGATCTCACACTTAGCTGGGTGGAGGCACAGGAACAGTTCATAACTGCTGCAGTGCATCTACAGGCTCTTCATTGGCAATTTCAACCCCCGTTTTGCATATATTTCAATACATTGGCAGCTTTTCATCACCATTGCACTATTAGAGTCTATCAATATCATTGTCTTCGCTGGGATCTGCACTCAAGAGTTAGGCACATCAGATCGCAGGTCTAGATCACTTGGACAGGATTTGCTCCAACAGATCGGGCCTCCTGTACCCAGTGATCAGTTCGTCTGGGGCCTGCTGCCGTACCTTTACACTTGGTACAGTCTTGAGTATTAATTGGAAAACACACAGGTCTGTAACCAGTAGCTGGGTGGCTAAATGAGTTGTGGACATTCCCACAGTTGTACAGACTGCTTGTAGCACCTGTTGGTGAGCACATTTGGTTGTAATTCTGAGTTAACTCCATTCAGCATACAGCATTGCATATCTCTGACATTGAATAAAATATTATTGGGTGAGGTTACAAACTTCTGTCATGTTGATTACTAGTGACATCTGACCTTCACTGGGGAATTTCAAGTGTTTTTCCATTAATTACCGTTGTGTTGGTTCTCATTAAAAAAAACACAAATCTACTTTAGGGATATTACATATAGTTACTCTTAACATTTGACAATTTTACAAGTATCGACAATAATTCCTTTTTTTATAAGATATAGCTTATATTTTTAATTTTATGATTATGGAATTTTGAACAAAATGTTATATTTATAATAACACATCTCCTCACTTCCTTGCTGGGTGACCTAAAATATTATTTGTATAAAATTGTGTAAAACAATAGCTTTTAAGTCTCTATTACTATTATAAAACAGGTCTCTACTACTAGTATAAAATAGTAGACAAAGTTGATAAATTCATATTTGTTTTGCCTGCAGAAGATCTTGAATCTATTAGTGAATTTCAATTTATGGGTGTATAGTCCAAAATAATTGTCTCAATTGTTTCCTTTGGTATGATTCATGTCGAGGGAGTTTCTATTGGTTACCTTCCTTTTCTTGTGTTTGTTTTTTGTTACATTGTATTCTTTTCTATTAAAATCAATAGTAGCTTTGCTTAAATAAATGGAACAACTAAGACAATATTATTTGGATCTATCTCTGATTTGAAGTATTATATATGTTGAGATGTGGTTGTTGCATGAGCCTTGGATTTTGGGAGGAGATTTCAGTATTTCATCCTAGGTGTTAGTTACTTTCTTTTTCTTGATGTGCTAAAAGTAAAAGGAACATTAATTTCTTGGAATCTAAGGATATGTTCCTCTTACGTGTAGGTAGTTTGAATTGGGCTACTTGCAATCAAATTAACATTGATATCTTATTTTGTATTTTTCCTTTCTACATGTGTCAACCAAGTCTTCCCTCCACCGACTTTGTGAATTTG